>NC_133536.1:107971137-108271137 GCF_048544455.1 Silene latifolia | reverse complement strand
GGGGTATAGTGAGATTTCTGTTGCCAGACATGGAATAGGTAAGAAAATGGACACGGAGTTTCGGGTCCCCTACAACTTGGAATGGAACATCATTTAAGTGTACTCACATCGACTTACATGTTTTGTCGTTCGTTTTAAAATATCTCAAATCAATTCTTGTTGTCACAGGAAATGGTAAAGGAAAAGAAGAATAACTGGATTGGAAATTGTACTTTTATTCAAATGAATGATGAACGTATTTAACATATACTCGAGAAGACACGTGACTCGTGGGACAGCCCCCAGTTTGTCACTAGGAATGGAAATGGAACTAAGAAAGACGCTATAAAAATTATGGGATAGAAAGCCTAAGACTCATACTCGGACTCGGACTTTGACGCAATCTTAGATCCAGACTCGTAATCATCAGCCCACACTTGAACATTTTCTTTTCCAGCAACTGGCTTTGGCGTCTAACTTTGATCATTCACCCATTTGAGCACCTCATCCTCATCATTGGGAACACTGGAAGGATAACAGTCAAGAAGAGTTTCTTGATAAGTGGTATATCAATGAGGATTGCCTAAGCTGCCTTGTGGGTTAAAAGTTGAGAGGGACAATTTACCACTTTCAATCATATCCTAGATCACATGCTTTAATTTGAAGAAGTTTTCTGTATTATGCCCTTTACCTCCATGGTACTTGTAGTAGGCATTCTCATCCCAGAACCTGGACTTCTTCTCTAGGACTGGTATAGGACCAATAGGCTTCAACATTCGCCGCTCCAAGAGTCTCTGAAGGGCATCGGTGTATGTAATACCAATGTCGATAAATTTCCTAAGAGGTGTATCCTTCTTGTCGGAAGCCTTTGTGAATGACTTTGGAGAGTTGTTAGTTTTCTTTGACGAAGGCCCCACGAGGTTGCCTTTTTTTATTTTGATTCTTGGATGAGAAGAACTAGGAATAGACTGCTCACTTGTTGCTTTCTCTTTAGGACTGTGAGGTTGAGGATTTGTCTGGACACTTTTCATCTTGAGAGGTTGGGCTTCAAGCTTCTTACCCATTTCAGCAAACTGGTTCTCCATGTTGGAAAGCCGAGAGTGTAGATTACCAATAGCTCCTTCTAACTTGGAAAATTTATTGTTGAAGGCAATGGAAAGCATGAGGATTCCACTTTGGATATCGTCCTCCTCAAGCGCTTTGATCTCTTTGTCATCACGAGGATAGAGGAGATGAGAAAAGTCTAGGATTGATTCTTTTCCATGTTTAGTGTTATTAGACCCAAGAGAGTTGATCCTCTCGAATTGCTCGATAGAAAGCGGCACTGGAAGCTTGCCCTCTACGATCATATATTGGATGGTGTGTTTCAAGAGAAAACACTCTTCAATATCATGGCCTCTACCATGGTGATATAGGCAGTATTTGTTGCCCTTCCAGAGATTCACCTGGTTCTCTAAAGGTGGATCCTGAGTTAAACCTATTGGATGTAGCTTACCTTGGGCAGAGAGTCTCTTCAAAGCATCGACATAAGACATGCCTAAATCAAAAAGCACCCTTTGATGCCTCCCAGGTTTCTTTTCGGTTGTTTGCGGCTTTCTAGGACGACAGTTACTGTAAGAGGTAGGCTCTGGACGACCTGGACTAGAGGTTTCTTTATGTGGCGTGTTCCTTTCTACCATCCCATTTTCGAGTGTGAGGACGCGAATGCTCAAATTTTCCACTATAGCTTGAACTCGTAGGACAATGGCATAAACGTCTGGGAGAGACACGATGCTTGTGGCTTGAACTGCTTTGTGACTTTGCTGATTGACGGAACTTGCTGGATTCCTACTCGACAGAAATAACGCGCATTACAACTCGATTCGACATGGGATCACGCATACTAAGGCAACAAACAAAGGAAGGGACAAGTAATTATGAGGATAAGATGACTAATCTAGACTTGACATGTGAATTCGTGAAACGTCATGAGCGACTTCTGGTGTTTGAATTCACGGTGCTTGACTTTAATTTTAGACTCGAGTGTTAACTTCGACGGAGTGACCCTTATATGGTTGAATTTATTGACGGGATTGAAGTTGGCGTGATGTGTGTAAGGCAGATCAAGGTTTGGGTATGTGTGTACCCGAACGTGTCATTAAGAGAATTCAGGAGACGAATTTTGGAATGACTCGACGTGTTAGCCTCCGTGTGTGAGTCGAGGAGTGGAAATGTCTAGATCCTAACTGACTAGGGATAGGGGTCCAAAATGATGGTGTGACGCCTTAGGACTTGACTTCAATTTGAAAAGTCCCAAAATGTAAAGGAAGATGGGTTTATGACTCGACACAGTTCCGACTAGGACATATTCGGTTTGAATTTTGACTCTAACTTAGCCCAATTGAATTTACATTTTCACATTTACATGGTTTGAAAATATTTTGATTAAAACGTTTTTTTTTGGTTATTTGTTTTTTTTTGCACGGGTTTTGAGATGGGTTTGAGGCCCGAAGTTTGACTCGACATTTGGACAGAGTTTCGGCTTATTTTGCGCTATTTTAGGCCATTTTTGAAAATATTTACGTTTTGAAACGGATTTTATTTTACAAAATTTTGTCATGGTTTTGTTTACAAAACGGTGATGACGTATATGATACAAACATTCATACAGCCATTATAACGGTATGCTGAGTGCATTTAATGGGTTTTGGCTTAAAAGGTGGGTTGCCATTGTGGACATGGGCCCACCTGCGTATGCCCAGCCGATCTGTGGACAATGACAACGGTCTTTTTTGAAAGCCACGCTCGGCGGCGTAAAGGTGCTTTCGACCGGATCGTTTTAGATCGGTCGGTTTCGTCTCGGTAAGGGCCTCGAAACGATTAGAGATGTTTGGAGTCGCCACCAAGCATTTGTGGGATGCCTGGAACCTGTTCGAATTCCACTTTATACCTCGGTCAAATCGAAACACAAAGCAGCGTTTGACATAGGTACTAAGATAAGGAAATCGTCCCTCTTTAGCATCCTATCTCTAGGATGACTCTTGTACGCCCTGGATAAGGTCGTCCACTATCCAAAGTTTCTGAGTAAGAGGTGAAGGTACGTATTGGGAAGCCCTTTAATCAGACACCCAATCCCGCCCGCGTTTAGCGGCCTCTACTGATCGATCTTGGTTGGTTGAATGCAAAAGTTGATAAAACGGTTTAAATGCATGAATGCGCATCCAATAATTTAAACCTAACATGTGAGAGCTTTCTAAGTCGGTTGATTTAATCCAAGTATCAAGTATAAGATGTCGAGTTGGATTAATGATTGATTTGCATGCAAGACGGAAATTAAACATCCATTTACCGTATTAGGTTTAGGGTGCATAACATGATCCATTTGTCTTAGTAAGGCATTTTGCAAATATGGTTTGAATAGTCATCTGATCCGTCCTATATCCGGGTTAACCGGGAGTCGGGATCGTCTAGACTAATGCTGGAAGGGAACAGGCCATGTACCAGACGGCTATAAGAGGCGCGAGCCAGCCGGCGGTGTAAGGGGCCTCCCTCTGGTTTTAAAAATGAGAAATTGGGAGCCTGTTTAGGCGCGGGTTAGCCCACGGTTTATATGGCGTGTTCTGACCTTTTAGAAAACGTTATAAAACGTGTTGAAATTGAATATTTGAACCCGGTTTGATTTGAAGGGGTCGTTTAGACCGCATTTGTTGATTTGAAGAACTAGACTCAAATAATCATCATTATTTGATAATATTCGGCGTCGGGTTCGGTTTGACAAACTTGACATGAATAGTTTTGAAAATGATTATGGACTAATTGTTTTAAGTCCACTTTGAATGTAATTAGTCGATACTCGTCATCGTACCCGGGTTAAAATCCGGCACGGTATGTAGAACCAAGGATGATTTTGTGTTGGTGACTAATATGTTTGTTTGAAAATGTGAAGAAATGAAATAAAAGGCTTTAAAATACCTTCTAAATGTCATTAACCAAATATTATCACCGAAACACGGATTTAACAGCCATGGTATGAAGAACCAAGGGTGAAAAATGCTTTATGGTTAAAACATGTGAAATGAAACAACAAGGTTTCGAAAATACTTGAAATGGTGAAAACCGATTACAAATATGAAAAATGGATTAAGGGAAATGACGAGAACAAACACGGTTGATTTCTGGTCTGAGTACCCCATTTAGGCGCGAGCCAGTTGGCGACCTAAGGGGCTTCGCCTCGGACCAAAAATCGTTTTGGCTCGTTTATTCCATGTTTTGGTTCATGTTATGCATGTTTTAGCATGTTAGAGTCATGAAACAAATGAAAACATAATAAAAGAGGATTTTTACACCCTCATACTTACATGTTTGGTTATGGCGAGTGACCGACGTAAGTGTAACAACTCGTTTGTTCGGAAAAAACTCAGTGTAAAACCGTTTTGGTAAGTAAAAGAGTGTTTTAAATGTTTAGTGATGGTGTAGTGGTCGAAGTGGTCGGTCAAGTGGTTTAATGCACGATGACGGTACCAAACAATGTGTAAGGCTAGTCTTTACGATCGGTAGGTCGTAAATACGCGTCGGATTGTGACTTTAGAAGTCGAGTCGAGAATTTTAAGGGAGAAAAGAGGGGGCGACACTCGCGTAAGTCTCAAATGGGTGGCATTTGAGGGGTATTTATAGGAGAATGAGTGGTTGTGTGAGTTTTGAGCGACGTGGCCACTTGGGCTGCTCAAAGAGGTGCGAGCCACGTCGCGGGTCTTCGAGCTGTGTTGTCGCTTTCACAACAAACGCAATCATGATTTGTTCTATCCTAGGATTTGTAGTCATATGTTTGGTACTTGACCATTCATAAATCCGGGAAATCTTAGCATAGAAGGTTTGAAATGTTTTGGTTTTTGTGTTTGACTCGGTTTGACTCGTTGTTGGAGTCGGGATTTGAATTTTCGAGTCGGTTTTTGGTCCGGTGTTGGTTTTGACTCTAGTTAGTGTCATTGCGACCCCGTCGCCGTGCATTAAACACTCCAGGTATTTTTGAAATGTTTTGAAATGTTTTATTTTCGAAATCGTTTTAAGTTTTCCGACGTAAAGTTGTACACAAACTGTCGATCAAACGCTGCGATTCCAAAACATGTTGTAGTCCGATAATCATCGGGTGTTTGTTGGAGTCTCAGCAGATACCGGGTATCTACAGAGCCCCCACTTTGACTGAGGCTTGGACAGGACGAAAGTCAAAGTAGAGTCCCCAGGCTCAATCGAAGATTACAACCTGAAGACCCAAGCGACGTCGAGGCGGCTCGAAAGGATTCGGGCCAAGGACCTGCCGTCGGGAAGGGCGACGCCAAGGCGACTCGGGGGTACGAGTCAGGGACGTGTCGTCGGGAACAGTTTAGAGTCTGTCGACTGTCCGTGCGGGTCCTTTAAAGTCTGTTAGACTACGTACAAAGGCTCGCCAGCCATAAGAAGGAGTCATACCTGAGGCATCTTCGGATATGTCCTTGCTTATTTGCGGATAAAGGCTCGCCAGCTGTGGTGCGTATGTGGGGAGGGCTCGCCAGCCGCGATGCGTTGTAAGGCTCGCCAGCCGTGGTGCGTATGTGAGGAGGGCTCGCCAGCCGCGATGCGTTGTAAGGCTCGCCAGGTGTGGTGCGTATGTGAAGAGGGCTCGCCAGCCGCGATGCGTTGTAAGGCTCGCCAGCCGTGGGAAGGAGTCATACCTGAGGCATCTTCAAATATGTCCTTGAATGTTTGCGGATAAAGGCTCGCCAGCCATGGTAAGGAAATGTACCCGAGGCATCTTCGGGATCTGTCCTCGAAAGGTTGCGGACAAAGGCTCGCCAGCCAAATGTAACGGTCGGTTAATGGACCATGGGAATAGTCGCATCGAATGGGCTTGTTTGAACGTAGCGAACTCGTGATGCCGCTGGGGGAAATAGTGAATTCAAATTTTCACTATCACTATTTTCGAAAATGAGCGGGTTCCGCGAGGAAGCCCCCTGCTGGTATTGAAGGAACAGTGAATTTGGAATCTTTACTATTGATTGAAGTGACGGTTTATGTGTCGTCGTTGACATGTGATGGAAATAGTGAATTTGGAATCTTCACTATTGATCGAAGTGACGGTTTATGTGCCGCCGTTGACATATGTGGTGAGAATAGTGGAATTCTATTTCCAACTATTATTTTGAAATTGATGGTTTGTGTGCCACCGTTGCTTGAAATTTGGAGAAATAACGGTTTTTGAATTTTCGCTATTATTTTTGAAATTGACGGTTTTAATTGCCGTCGTTCGGATTTTGAGGAAATAGCGATTTTGAATTTTCGCTATTATTTTGGAAATTGAAGGAAAATAGCGAATTTGATTTCACCATTATTTTTGAAGTTGGCGGTTTTGATCGCCGTTTGTTTGAAATTTTTGAAAATAGCGAATTTGAATTTTCACTATTTGGTTTTGTTTGTTTTCGAGGAAATGACGACATTCAATATCGTCAACGAAAATCCGAATTTGTTGTGTGGAAATTGGGCCAAAGCCCAAATTTCGCTGAAAAAGCAAGGGACGCCTGATTGAGGCGCGAGCCACCTGGCGAACCAAAGGGGCTTCCCTTTTTTCTGTTAAAAAGACGCGAGGTTGAGCTGCGGATGATTCATTATTCATCTTCAACCTCAAAATCCCGCAAAATCGCCATTGAAGGACCTTCTAGCTTGCCCCTATTCGTATCATTATCAACAATGTCATCTCAAGGTATGTATTTCCTCTTGAATCCTTTCAAATTTGTTGATCTTCAGCTTGATTAAGTTAGGGCGAAATTTTGCCCTAAAAATCGACTTGGGCGTTTTTGATTGAGCCAATTTCGAGTGGAATTGATGTTTGCCTTAGGTTAGAAACCTGTTTAGGAGTATAGGGGTGCTTTTAGTTTGCATTTTGGTCCCCGTTCCCGCTCCCTATGCTCAAAAAGCGTGAGTGAGGCGAGAGACCGCCTCATTTTGTAATGCCAAGTTTATTTGCTTGGGTAGTGGGTCCCACTGGGTTGCATTGTAGTTGGGAAAACCCGTATTTGCCATCTAAGGACCTTCGTTGGATGTTTGTGGGCAAAATTGGATTTTTGCCTTTTGCGACGGTCTTACGTCTGACCAAATAAGCGCCTGTTTGGGCTTGAATTTAGTCAGTTTGCCTTGAAATGGACCTCATTGGTAATTTGGGTCTCCATGAGGCGTGATAAAATCACGTTTGCCTTTTTGCGGTCGTTTTTGAATTTTAACCGGTTTGGGCTCAAATTAGCGTATGAATTGCCTTTTTGAGCCGTAGAAAAATCCCCATTGTGTCGGGAATGTAAAATCCCCATTGTGTCGGGAATGCATTTTAGGTTGTAGGCGGACCTTGTATGAGTCTTGAAATGCCGTTTTTGTGGTTTTGACTCGTCTTTTGCTTGAAAAGAGGGGCGAGTCGTTTTTGTGTTTTTTTTTTGTGAATGGTTTGGGGCGGGATTGCCCCTTGTTTTTGTATTGCAGGTTTGTTTGTTGTTGGGATTTACCCATTTCATGCCGTCGTAATGCCGAAATTTCGGCTGACGTTTTTTTTTGTTGTTTTTTTTTTATCGCAGGGTATTGTTTGGGACCGATTGTTAGAAATCTATATCTCATTATTTAACATATTCATATATGTTTCAAATTAATTTAGTCATAAAATTAATTACAAATCTTATGCATGCAAACTAAAACAAAAGAGATAAGAAAATCAATTTCTCACCAAATAAATTTCGGTCAAATGGGCACCAACAAGATCTCCTTCTTGTTAGTTCTTGAGCTTTCCAAAATGGATGAACAAATATGACTTCAAAATAGAAGCCCTCCAATTAGTAGCACCCAAGACTATCCCTTAATCCCACAAACTAACATGTACTATATGTTTGTAATGTAGTTTACCTTCAAATCTATTACTAATACTCATATACTACTTCTAGTATTATTAGTGTTTGATTTAAACAAATTTGATTCACAAAAATGAATTTTCATGAAGAACAAGAGAGAGAAGTAGTTGTTTTTCATAAAACATGAGAGAATGATAAAAATAAGAAAAATCCTCTTACAATTTCCACCAAAACCGGTTGGTGTGGAGTATATGGACCAATTTTTCTTTTTCTTTTTGTCTTCACAAGACAAATTGGTGTAAGGCTTTTGCATGGTCAAGTCACCATCAAGTGTCATAGACAAATGAATAAGACAAATGAACAAGACAAAATTTCTCACAAGCTCACCCATATTTCGGTTTACATGTTGTAATATGGAGTCCATTTTATTTTTGTCAATTGTACAATTGTATGTCATGTGACATGTGACATGTCTTATGTCATGTTTTAATTTAAAATGCATATTTAACAAATTAAATATCATTTACAAATTAAATAAATCATATTTAACAAATTGACTAGTAATATAAAATTACTTTCTCATAAAATGGTCATTTAATTACTAGTTAGTGTAATTCACAATATCTTGTAATTATAACTAACTTATCATTCTCATCTCGCGTGTTTCGCAAACACCGATTAATATTAGTAATATAACTTCTTAAATTACTAAATAAAATCTCATTTAATCACATTATAATAAGATGTCACTTTTCTCTCTTATGATAATAATTTGTTCAATTTTAAGGTATTAATTAATCAGACGGTATACAATTAATTAACCTTTTCAATTAAGGGAATCGTCCTTTAGGTGTGACCTCAAGGGATCAACTGGTCACCACCGTCGCACGACAGTAATGTCAAACTCTAGCCAGCCAATCATTACCGATATGTGTGGACCAGTTGACTATATATATTATGCATCATCCCTTCCGTATTCTTGTAATGAGATTTAATAATGATATTTAAATCATGTGATCGCACTATTGTTGAGGACACATTTCCCAACAATCTCCCACTTGTCCTCGACAAGTGTGCGTCACCAATTCTCTTGTCCTATTACTATCTCCCACTCAATGCAAGGTGTCTTTCGGGTCGTACTTGCAAGTGATCATATCGAGAGTGGTTTCCTCGATCTGGAGAATAACTAATTGACCGGATTTATCTATCATAGATACCTTCCGAGCGTGGCCACGCATTTCCAGTTCATTACTCCTCGAGTGGCCCTGAGATATTGTTTTAACCCTGACAAGGAGGTGGACAATTCTTATCGCACTTATTCCCTTCGACTAGCCACAGCCATCATAACCCAAAATATGCCCATTTGACCCCATTTACGAAGGTCGTAGTAACACAAATCAAAGTTAATCTGAAACTGTGCCACCTTAGGCGAACAGTCTTTAGTCAAAAGAATCGACTCATTAGAATACTATAGTAGCTCTCGCCACGACCAGGCTATATAAATTTGCCAGAACTCTATAAGCGGTCACTGCCCGACAAAGTGTTCCTAACAGTCTGCCTATGTGATCGACTAGTCATCTCACATGACTCTATGGCACTTGAACTTGCCATCAATCGCATCACACTCTAGTCACTTCGAGACGTCACCTCATACAAGCGACTATGGTCTAATACTATGTTAATCCAGGTTCACTTTAACGGGGTTCAATGTTGTCTCTACAACCCGTTTGGATGTAACAAAGTATAATAAAAGAGTTTTAAAGTAAAACTCGAACGACAAATGCGATTATCACATATGAATAGTCAATGCCTGATTACTATTTCATATTCTATAATCTAATTTGATCTTGAATGTAGTTGTTTATCTCAATTTAATTGAAATGACATGACTCATCATGTTTAGCCTATGAGAAGGCTTTGGTTAGTAGGTTTTATCAACTTCTTGTACCTTACTCAACCTTACTACATACTCGTTTTCCTTTGTAATGTATACATTTGCATTATAAAACTTTCTGAGTACGTGTCGAGATCCAATCAAGACATAGGCCTTCTAGCCTTAGAATAGCTCCCACTGTTTTCACAGTGTGCGGGACTCATCCTTCTTGCACATCCCATGATTGCAAGTGTACTCAATTTCCGTTATAAATATCTCTCATTGTTCTTTATTGCCTAGAACGATTCTAGAAAATATGTTTCTTAAATAACATAGTCACAATGGTATCTTAACCATCCTAATGTGTTTTGATTATGGTTTTGTCGGAAACCATGCGCAATCTCAATTGTCAATTGTCACTTGTGTAACACCCTTACACAAAATTGCATCATAAACACTTTGCTTTACTTCCTTAATGCTTCTGTAAGCACTTAAGGGTAATCTTTATGGCTTACTTGGTAAAGATTACTTAAATTCGATTTTGAAAACAATTCATCATACTTGAAGCATATGAAGTGTTATACATCATTACTTATTTAATTGATCCAGCAGCGGAAGCAAATGGAATCAATCAAATATGTTCAATTTAATTGAACTAGCCATGAATCTTATCAACATAAGACTTCTTATTGACGCTAATATCATGTGGATTTATCTTCATAAATCCGGATATTCAAGATGTATTATAATACTCCAAAAGTCTTAAATCATTCTTAATGATCAATATGTCATCCACATATAAGACTAATTAAAATTTATGTAACTCCCACTAAACTTCATGCATAAACACAACTTCTCGACTTATTGAGAAAAGTTTTATCACATGATCAAAATGTTGATTCCAACTCATTGATGTCCTACTTAAGATTCTCTCTTAAGTGTCACATTATCTTAGGATTGCAAGAATCTATAAAACTCAAGACATGTATTGAATACATTCCTTCTAATTGAAGAAGTGGGTTTTTGATTCACTCGCTATGTATTTCATAATAATGAAACACAATCCCTAAGAAGATCGAAATAGACTTAAGCATTTCAACCAGTGCAAAACTCTTTGCCACCAATCTTGCTTTGAAATCTCTCTTTATTAGTGCAAAAACCCTTTGACACTAATCAAGCCTTTTAATTTCGGATTTTCATGGTTCTAAGCCTTGTAGTGAGTTGTGACTTAAACACTCTCATGTAAGTCATATGTTCATTACTTTCTAGAAGTAATCAACTTGAATCAAACATTTTCTTTTGTAAGTTATAAGCTCTTTACTTTCATAAAAGTAGCATGAATTCATCATTTTCAACAAGTGACGAATTTAACCTCCTAGGTTTTAAAGAAACAACATCTTACACAAAACGTCTCATGTAGTCAAGAAAGACCAGTTTCTTGCGACATAACATTCTCTGTGGCATTCTTTGTGGCTCTTGAATAATTTCTCCCACTCTGTCTTCTAGAAATAAACTTGTATTTTAGAAAGACAGCTTCATGAGCCGCAAACCCGTCGTACTCGTGATAATTGAAAAGGGAAAAATGAGCATTTGTTTCTTGTGAAAACTTACAAGCATGGTACCCTTACCATTTCGTATCTCATATGATTTGATTTAGTGGAAAAATAATTTAGACAAGATGATAAAATCCCCAAAAGGATCAAGTAACTCAAAGTAACTTGATTGAAGTCCAAACCATATCGAATAGCGTTTGATTTCTTATCCAACCACACATTATTTCATAATGGGTGCTAAGAGAGATTAACTTGTGATACTATATCACATTTACTTTGGCTTATATCAAGGTCTTCACTTTGATAATCCCATCACGACTAAATCGTGATTCTTTGAATACTTTGAACTTCTTCAAAGATTTCTCTATTTACCTTATTAAGTGAACATTTTAGTGTCAACTTAAATCGTTGGTAAAAATGATCAACCTATTTTGGATCAATGATTTACAACCTCGATCTCCTTTTCAACCAAAAAGCACGAGATATCTTGCTTTGAATACAAGATACGCATAAACCATAAGATCTAATGGTTTCAAGAGTACTCGATAACTCTTTGCGTTAATCATTCCAAAATTTAAGGTTTAATCTTGGGTTACCAATTTGAGTCTTGCATCATATTTATGATATATCATTCTAGTTTGGTTTAGAATATAATCACCTTGATAATGGGCTAGCCATACATCAAATCGTGGTGTATAGGGTCACAAAAGTGAAACCTCTTTTGTATCTTAACAAGTTTGTATTCTTATTTAGAGTTTATGTACTTAATAGTCTCAATTAAGTACAACTCCAAACCCGAAAACTAGATTTATTACACAATGACTCTATCTCTGGATATTATTTGATGCTAGTCGTCATATTATAATCATCTTATGTATCGTACATAATGATGAAAACCTCCATTGGTTTCTAATATTGACGATGTAGTTCTAGCAAGATTTATGTTAATCAAATAAACATTTATAGAAGAAGATCCCATTAGATGTCCCACAACTAATTTGTTGATTCTTCAATAATTTGGGGTAGTTTTCTTTCTAGTGTCCAACATTTAAGACAGTGAAAACTTTATCGGTCGGGATTGATAGGTTTAGTATCGTCATTCTCAACAACTTTACTTTTAACATTACCTTGTATCAATTCTATTATAATCTTTACTTCTTGAACCTCGTCCTCATCCTAACGGTTTAAGAGAATGCTCCCACTCATTTCAATGAGTCTTTGCTTTGAGAAACAAAATTGAATTCATGAAGATTACTCTTCATTTGTTCGTTTTCGTCTTTAAAACTTTCATTTGAAGTGGTTGCGTTATTTTGGTCAATTACGAATTCTGACAAAACTAATTACCAAAACAATTTATCATTTCAAGGTACTTAATTCAATTAAGTATATGAAAAACAATTCATTGTAAGTAGATATGTTAGTCAAGTATCAAAAACCTGTTTGATAATGAATAACTTTTATCTATACTCTTTACAAGAGATCCTTAGCAATGGTTCATTTGAGGTTTTAGAAGCAAATTCATATTTGTCTTTAGTTACGATGTTTTAATGGAGATTTGAATCAAAAATCGAAATGATATCGTATATGAATTGTGGTAAAGAAATAGAACAATATAATAACGGAATAGTGGAAAACTTAACATTTATCGTTTTATTAATACGTGTAAATAACAAGTAAAACATTTATATAGTGACCTCAACCCAACTATGATAAATGATTCCAAGATCCAAATTCATATTAACTTGGGCACGGTAGGGCCGATGAAACCCTTATCAATATAACTCGGTGGATTAACGCTTTAATCGATTCTACTTCTTGAACTCTTGGTCGATAAAATTACATTAACATTTATCTTTAGCCCGAAACACATGCGACTACGGTCACGAATACTTCCGTTGAGCTCAATCCAAATTTCGAAAAAATGTGTCCATGATCCAAATCCACATCAACTTGGGCACGGTATGGCCGAAGAAACCCTCATCAACATGAATTCGGTGGATAGACATTTATCACCCACTTCCCCTACGTAACAAGGTTTGTACCCCGGTAGGGCCGAGTGCACTCCCTCGCGAAATAGGTTTTCATGGTTTCTACTACTTGGTAAGGCTATGTCTCAATTGATTATTTTAGCGAGAGGTCATGTCAATTTATTATCTATCACGTTTTAAGTGAACTAAAGCGGTGAACTACGATAATTCTAATTGACACGGTCGATAAACTTGATTAAAATGACAATACATGTTTTAGTTATGGCGATTTAGCGATGCATGCGACATATAAATAAAATGCAAAGCATAAAAAAAAAAAAAAATCCTAGTATGGCCTTCCTAAAATAGAAAAAACTATTTAACTATTACATATTCGGAAACCAACTCCATTGGTCCCTTGAAATTCGGTTGAGGCACGCATCTCGAGGTAACACCGTCTTTATGTATCGTCTTCCTTGAGTGACACCGTCTTCAAGGAACTCCGAAATAATAAAATTACATAACAAATTACATAATTTCCTATTATACATTTGTAATTAAAATAAAATAAATCTATTAAATTACAAAACGGTGATACGAGATCACAATAAATTACAACCGAATCGATATTCCCATACATTTCGGGTAATACCAATTAAAAACTAAGGCCATACTAAGTAAAAATTACATAATTCAAAAATTACATAAAATAAAATTATGACTATCATAAATAAAATGCAGCATTATAATATGTATGAACATGCCCAATTTTATGCTAAATCGCCTTTAAGGAGCCAATATCGTATATTACACGGTTTTTACGGATTTGCGTGATTCAACGTTTTATAATCACGATAATTAAATAAATTCATATTTATTTATGCACAAGTTAATTACCCTAACCTCTTAGGACTCAAAATTAGTCTCCACTAACTATTTGACTATAATTAACTTATATTTCTTAAAATTGTTCATTAATGGACTCAAAATTACAATAAAATGCCATAAACTTCAAATAAATCACAAAAATCTCAAATAAATTCAAAATTTGAAATTTAAACTCATGAACATTCTCGAAAAAATACCATGACACTCATAATGTTCAAAAACTTAGGTTAAAAATTTCGAAAGTTATCGGGAAAAACAATGTTGCGGTTTATCAGATTTATCAATAAAAATCATAAAAACATGAGAAAAATTATATTCATCAACTTTTCAATTTTAGATCTGAAAACGATAATAAAATGCAACATGTGACGTTTTTCCTTAGTCATGAAGTATGTTTTAGCAATTATTCACTAATTAAGTCACTATTTATGCTATTTTTCATCAACAATCCATAAATCATGCATGAAGACTTCATTATAGCCTATTATTTTACACACATCTTGTACAATTGCATGTGACAACATACTAAATTTCTATGACCAGATTCGAAATATTTCTCATATTAACCTATTTTTCATTTAAATTCGATTTTTATCATGAAAAATCCATATTTCGAGCATAAGAACTCATAAAATTATTAAAATTTCCAGATCATCTAAAAATAATATATGTGAAAACATATCCAAAAACTACTGGAAAATTCGAAGTTTAGCTAATTTTCGTCCAAAAATGACATTTTTATCATAAAAATCACATTTTAATGCCAATATTATATAAAATGAACAATAAAATCCATAAATTTAACCAAAATTTCCTAAATACATTTTAGGATCAGAAACTTTAACATGCATAAATTAATTTCGTGATATATCATAATAACACAAATTTACAAGTTTTATATGCTAATCGTATAACTCGGAAAAACTATAACCGATTAGCATGCAAACAACCTTGTGCTCTCTGATACCGCTTGTTAGAAATCTATATCTCATTATTTAACATATTCATATATGTTTCAAATTAATTTAGTCATAAAATTAATTACAAATCTTATGCATGCAAACTAAAACAAAAGAGATAAGAAAATCAATTTCTCACCAAATAAATTTCGGTCAAATGGGCACCAACAAGATCTCCTTCTTGTTAGTTCTTGAGCTTTCCAAAATGGATGAACATATATGACTTCAAAATAGATGCCCTCCAATTAGTAGCACCCAAGACTATCCCTTAATCCCACAAACTAACATGTACTAGATGTTTGTAATGTAGTTTACCTTAAAATCTATTACTAATACTCATATACTACTTCTAGTATTATTAGTGTTTGATTTAAACAAATTTGATTCACAAAAATGAATTTTCATGAAGAACAAGGGAGAGAAGTAGTTGTTTTTCATAAAACATGAGAGAATGATAAAAATAAGAAAAATCCTCTTACAATTTCCACCAAAACCGGTTGGTGTGGAGTATATGGACCAATTTTTCTTTTTTCTTTTTGTCTTCACAAGACAAATTGGTGTAAGGCTTTTGCATGGTCAAGTCACCATCAAGTGTCATAGACAAATGAACAAGACAAAATTTCTCACAAGCTCACCCATATTTCGATTTACATGTTGTAATATGGAGTCCATTTTATTTTTGTCAATTGTACAATTGTATGTCATGTGACATGTCTTATGTCATGTTTTAATTTAAAATGCATATTTAACAAATTAAATATCATTTACAAATTAAATAAATCATATTTAACAAATTGACTAGTAATATAAAATTACTTTCTCATAAAATGGTCATTTAATTACTAGTTAGTATAATTCACAATATCTTATAATTATAACTAACTTATCATTCTCATCTCGCGTGTTTCGCAAACACCGATTAATATTAGTAATATAACTTCTTAAATTACTAAATAAAATCTCATTTAATCACATTATAATAAGATGTCACTTTTCTCACTTATGATAATAATTTGTTCAATTTTAAGGAATTAATTAATCTGTATCGGTATACAATTAATTAACCTTTTCAATTAAGGGAATCGTCCTTTAGGTGTGACCTCAAGGGATCAACTGGTCACCACCGTCGCACGACAGTAATGTCAAACTCTAGCCAGCTAATCATTACCGATATGTGTGGACCAGTTGACTATATATATTATGCATCATCCCTTACGTATTCTTGTAATGAGATTTAATAATGATAATTAAATCATGTGATCGCACTATTGTTGAGGACACATTTCCCAACACCGATGGGGTCCGTTGTTGAGGTTTTGGAGGAGGAACACGATCCCGGGGGGGAAGAGACGACTGTTTTTTGTTACAGGCTTGGTTGTGTTTCTGCCTGGCGGCCTTTGCCCGGCCAATGATCGGGTATCGATCGTTGGTCGTTGCCTGCGGAGGTCCGGACGTCCGATGAGTGGGGTTCAGCACGAGTGTGTTATCCCACGTTGTTGCTTTCGGTCGTTGTTGAATTCAGCTGAGTGGGGTTCAACATCGGGGTAGTATCCGTTGCCCTGATCCCTTTTCATCCTCGAATTCTGATGATTGGAGGCCAACGTCGGGGTAGCGCGCTGAGCTACGAGCCTCGATCATCGCGTCGTCCAAAATCTGCCAGGCACCATTTTTCGTTTTGTCGTGGAGCAGGAACGAGGTGTTACCGTCATGGTAACCACCTCTACTTTTGCTGTTGCTCCCCTGTTCCCTATGTTGCTCTCTTTCTTTTCCGTTTGAGAGGATAGAGGTGCTTAGTTCGGTAGGTGGCAGATAGCCGTCAGTTCGTTGTCTTAGGCCAGTGTCTGTATGATAGACGTTTGTTTTAGGCCAGTGTCTGTATGATAGACGTTTGTCGACGTATTTTGCATAAGGCGGTTTGTATATATGTGTTTTTGGATTGTAGTTTGTTTTGTGATTTTTGGCTTTTTGTGTTGTGTTTCGGAGGAGCGCTGTCGGCTGTTGATTCTCCATTTGCTTTGTACCAGTTCCTGCATCGTTAGTGTAGAAAACAGGCAACAGATAGCATACACGCGTAAACGTAAACACGTAAAAGCATTTGATTGAAAACCAAAATTAACCAAGATGACTTGAAGTTAAAATTTAAAATTTTGAAAACTCCGTGACAAATCCTCGCGTTTGGAATTCAAAAGGAATTGATTTGAAAATTTGAGCAATTAACTCGTGTCGTGAATTAAATTGCATCGAAATTATTGAAAATTGACTCGAAAAATTCAAACTCAGACCGTCAGGAAAGAATTTTTAGAAAAGGATATTTGCGAGTATGTTTGGTTTTAGAGGTCAAGACTCGAATTTGTGAGTGCTTGAATTTTTGAGGAAAATTGATGTCGTGTTATCAATTTTCGATTTTGATTTTTGATTTGCGAAAAAGCGAAAAATTTTCGGAATTTCGACTGACGTGGAAACGATCCGTCGCGGATCGGGGCGACTAGCCCTCCCCTTAAAAAAAGAAAGAAAAAAACCGTATGTTTAAAGCTGCGTCATGGAAACCGTGTCGGATTTCGTAAAACACGAAAACAAGGAAATGTGAGTGTGAAGAAACACAAAATTTCCCGGATCATCCCGAAGAGGCGCGAGGTTCCTGGCGGGAGGTTTGAGGTGTCAGGAGAAAAAAAATGTTGAAAGGGACAAGTCAACAGCGGGAATCCTGGGGAAGCCTCAAAGAGGCGCGAGCAGCTCGGCGATGGAAGCCGACTCTCCCCTTTCTCTGAAAAATGCGCTGATCATTTTGTATAAATAGGGACGTTTGCGCTTCATTGTTTCATCATCCGAAACACGAAAAACATCTCTACAAAACCTCTTCTTCTTCCACAAAAATATTTCATGGATGCTTTTGAGAACTCATTGCGACAATGGTGTCGGGATTTGTCGCCTCCCGAAAAGTATCAACTCGATTGCATGGGAGTTGGTCAATTATTGGTGCTTCGTCAAGTCAAGGTACAACCTTCGTTTCTTGAAGCATGTTCTCGGTTTTGGGATTCGAAACATCATGTTTTCGTTTTCCCGAAAGGTGAAATTTGTCCTCTTGCCGAAGAAGTTGGAGTCATTGGTGGGTGGCCGGGTTGTGCTCCGGTGCTTCCTCCGACTCGGTTGTGCTACAAGGAGAAATTCCGTTCCATGTTGGGCTTGTCAACAAGCCAAGTCAACTTCCTTCTTGCTCCACATGGTGTGGATATGTTGGCTCTTATCAACATCTTCTCGAATCGGTTAGATGCTAATGTATCGGAGGTTGCTAGGAGAAGGGCTCTTGCATTTTGCCTTGACCATGTGTACCTCTTTGTTGATGTCTTGAAGAAGGAGGGGCCAAGATGTCATGGTAGCATGACCCTCATCCATGTGATTGAGCAAATGGAGCATGGTAGAGATCCATCATGGTTGGTGCTTGGAGAGATTATCCAAGCTTTGGACAAGGAAAGTTATTGTGGAGAAGCTCCCTCTTTTGGATCGCCAAGGATCCTCCAAGTGTGGCTATTGGAGAGGCTAAGGTATGTAGAGCCTCCGGTTAATCCTTCTTCTTATTCCTTCTGTCATCTTACCATGAGGAAGAAGTTGTACCCGGATAGTTTCGCTTCCACCGAGGCTTATTCGGCCACAAGATTGGCGGAGGAGGGTGGTCCTCATATCCGTTGGGTGGTGCCCTGGTGGCACTTGAGGTCCATCACGGGGTTGCCCGCTTCGGGTGCTAGTCCTCGTTCTTTGATGGTGGTGGGCTTGAAGGTTGTTTCCTTCATTTATCCCGAAAGGCTCATGAGGCAAATGGGGCATCAACAAAAGGTGCCCGCTCAAGATACTCTTGTCCAAGAGAATGTTTTCCGGAACTCCGAGCTTGTGGAATTCTTTGAAAGGTGGTGGGCCACTCGGCCACTTTGGGAGGTGCCAAACCCCGTTGCCACGACATGGGTGACTCCCGCTTATGTCAAGTGATCACGTGCTCCGTCATTGGAAGAGAGGTCCAAGTTTCGTAAGGACGAGGTTGTCCACTTGAAATATCGAGAGGTTGGCAAGGCCAACCGTGCCTTCTTTGAAGAGTATGTTGATGGAGCTACTTCCGATATGATGAGACCACCGAAGAGGAGGAGTTCCGGTCCCAAGAATATGGTGGGCCGTGCATTGGCTTGTCTTGGGTCGAACATGGGGTCTTGAGGCAAGGGTAGAATGGAAGAGTGAAGACCTCCATTACCCACTTTATTATTATGTTGTATTATTGTTGTAGGCTTTTATTATGTTGTACTAGCTAGTTGTTGTGTGTTTTGTGCTAGTTTTACTATGTGAGGTGTGTTAGTTGACACCTTAGCTACGACAAGTTGTAGACTCGTCGAGCTTTATTTGTTGTTGGAATTGTAATCCCTCCCATTATTAATTAAATAAGAGGATTGCTCGTGTCGAAAATTGTGAACGCTTGTTTCTTCCATCCGTTTTGGTAAAGGTAATTCGATTTGAATCATCTTAAACATTTGCACTTGGGAAAGTGGTATTTTGTAGAAAGGGAGAAAGGCTCATTTTTGTATTTTTGTGGGGAAAGGGAATGGTTTTCCCTTTTCTTTTTTTTTGGGATGTTTTTTTTGTATGTGGGGAATGGTTGTACTTGATTGTGGGAATGGTTGTATCCTTCTTGTGTAAGAAAGGACAGCCTACGTATCCACCTAAAGAGGTGAAATCAAACCATGCTCGTAGTTCAGAATGTTTTGTGAATTTGAATTGGGTTTTGTGGTTGTATCCCTCAGGCATAAGAGGGACTGCGTACGTATCCACCTGAAGAGGTGAAATCAAACCATGCTCGTAGTTCAGGGGGTTTGTTTTTGTTTTAGTGCAAATGGACGTTGCCTTTGACGGATTAAAGGACATTTGAAACGGGCAAGGTGCCGCAGCTTAGACTCGATAAAACATGCAATTTCAAATCAGAACATATTGAGGAACTTGACTTGAAAAGGGTTGAGGTGTTTGCTAGTTGCAAAACTAGGCTAGGTTGTTGGTTGATAGGGTTCAAGGGTAGTATTTCTTGAGTTGGTCTAGGTTGGTCGGGTTTGTAAAGTCGTCCCCGTCTAGGTCACTCAGTCTCACTGCGCCCCCCGAAAGTATTTTCTTGACCAGGTATGGCCCGGCCCAGTTGGGTTTGAATTTTCCCCTCGGATCGACGGGTAATGGTGCTCGAACTGACTTGAGGACCAAGTCGCCCTCCTGGATGTTTCTGGGTTTGACCTTCTTGTTGAATGCCCGTTGTATACGTCGTTGGTATGGCTGGACATTGTGCAAGGCGTTGAGTCGCCGTTCGTCTAGAAGAGTGAGTTGTTCGTACCTTCGACGGATCCATTCCGCCTCAGGGACTTGACTCTCCAGTAGGATGCGTAGAGATGGGACCTCTAACTCTAACGGTTGAACCGCCTCCATACCGTATTCTAGGTAGAAGGGTGTGGCGCCTGTCGGTGTTCGAATGGAGGTTTGGTATCCCCAGAGTGCGAATGGGAGTTTGCTCGGCCAATCGCGGTAGTTGTCTTGCATTTTCTTGATAATGGTAACAAGAGTTTTGTTCGCTGCCTCCACCGCTCCGTTAGTTTGGGGACGGTAGGGGGATGATCGATGTCGTTTGATCTTGTATTTGTCCAAAGAAAGCTTAAGTTTCCGCCCCTAAGTGAGAGCCTTGATCGCCGATGATTTCATGGGGTACCCGTCTGGCAGATGATGTTGTTTTGAATGAACTTGGCCACTTGTTTGGCGGTCAAGACTGCATATGACTGTGCTTCCACCCATTTGGTGAAGTAGTCGATGGCGACGAGGACGAAGCAATGCCCCTTTGTGCCTATCGGGTTGACTTTCCCGATGATGTCGATGCCCCAGGTTGAGAATGGCCAGGGTGATGTCATGGTGTATAAAAGGGATGGTGGTATGTGTTGTATGTTGGCGAAGATTTGGCAATTATGGCAATGTTTGACGGAGTTACGGCAATAGGCTTCCATGGTGGTCCAGTAGTAACCTAGCCGCATGATTTTCCGTGTAAGCATCATTGCACTCATGTGAGGGCCACATTCTCCGTCGTGAACCTCTCCCATGACTTTCTTGGCTTTGTGATGGTCAATGCAAAGGAGGAGAATTCCTTGGGGTGTTCTTTTGTAGAGTTGATTTTGGTTTATCACGAATTGTGATGCGAGTAAATGGATGACTCTTTGTCCTCTTTGATCTGAGTTGGGAGGAAATTCGTTTTTGGTTTTGTAATTGAGGATGGCTTGGTACCAAGGTTCATCATGGTTTTCCTCGTCGTCGATAATGGCACAAATGTGAGCTGGCTCGCTCCTTCTCTCGACACACAGGGGCATCGATGTCATGTCGTCAGGTATGTTGACGAGTGCGGCAAGTTTTGCCAGGGCATCAGCAAATTGATTTTCCTCTCGCGGCAAGTGGAAGTAGTCGACTTGGTCGAAGAACTCGACCTCTTGATTGATCTTTGCTCGGTAGGGAGCTAAGCTGTCAGATCAGATTTTCCATGATCCGAATACCTGATTTATGATGAGTGAGGAATCACCATGGACCCTCAATCTCTTGATGCCAAGTGTGATGGCTGCTTGTAGGCCGATGAGGCATGCTTCATATTCAGCGGCATTGTTGGTGACGACGAAGTCTAGCTTGACCGAGATCGGAACATGTTCTCCCTCTGGTGATATTAGAAGGATTCCTACTCTGAAGCCCCTCAGATTAGATGCACCATCAAAGTATAGGTCCCATGCGTCGGAGTCGGCACAAAGGATGTCTTCGTCAGGAAGTGACCATGTGTCGGTCGCTAGATCCTCGTTGACGGGATTTTCTGCTAGGAAATCAGCGACTGCTCTTCCCTTGATAACCTTGAGGGATACAAACTTGAGGTTAAATTCGGAGAGCATGAGTGTCCATCTAGACAGCCTTCCGTTTAGTACGGGTTTTTCGAAGATGTATTTAACCGGGTCCATCTTGGAGTAGATGTGGACCGTGTTGCTGAGCATGTAATGCCGCAGCTTCTTTGTTGACCATACTAGGGCAAGGCATATCTTTTCCAGTTGGGTATACCTCGTCTCGTATTCAATGAACTTTTTGCTGATGTAGTAGATGGCTCGCTCCTCGTTGGCAACTGTTTGTGCTAGCATTGCTCACATGGCTGTGTTGGTAACAGTCAGGTATAGGGATAGAGGAATCCCGGGTTGAGGTGGCATGAGGACAGGAGGTTTGGATAGGATTTCCTTTATCCTGTCGAATGCCTTCTGACAGTCGTCGTCCCAATCGGTGTGATCGGAGGTGCGAAGCTTCTTGAATATCGGTTCACAGATCATAGTGAGCTTGGCAATGAATCGGCTGATGTATTGAAACTGACCGATAAATCCCCGAATCTCCTTCTCGTTCCTAGGCCGAGGCATTTGTTGAAGGGCTTTGATTTTGGTTGGATCAATCTCAATGCCTCTTTTGCTAACGACATGTCCCAAGAGTTTCCCGGAGGTGACCCCGAATTCACACTTCTGAGGATTTAGTCTCATGTTATATTTCCGCAGACGAGCGAAGAATTTCCGGAGGGCATTGATGTGGCCGTCCCGTTCTTTTCATTTGACGATCATGTCATCGACATATACCTCTACCTCCTTGTGCATCATATCATGTAGGAGAGTGGTAGTGGTTCTTTGATAGGTTGCTCCTGTAATACTCCGTATTTATAAGTCTTTAGGTACTCTATCGAGTAGGCCTTACTCTGTCGAGTAAGGGTAAGTGGCGTTTTAGAAAAGTTTCTGACCTGTTGGGTACTCGATCGAGTAACTAGGGTACTCGATCGAGTAAGGGGGTACTCGATCGAGTACCTCGGGTACTCGATCGAGTGTCCGGTTTTACGGGGAGTTTTCTCGGGTTTTGTTAATTATGCGATTAAGGTATATAAGCTTTGTCGTCATTATTCTAAATCACTTTTGCAAAACCTAAATTACTGTTTAAGAGAGAAAGCAAGCAAGTTCTTCATCCTAATCGCATTATTAGCAATACCCGGAGTTTGGAAGGTCAGTTCTTAGCGTTGACTATACCGTTGAGTTCCTTGCGTCGAGGGTAAGATCTATGTACCCTTTTTGTTGTATTTCCTTTATTTTGGTTAAACCCTAATTTAGAGATTTGGGGGTTTATGTGTAGTATGTGATTTGGTAGCCTTTATATGTTGTATGATAGGAGGAGGGTTCATAGAGGAAGCCTTTTGATTCAGCAGTAGAGACCGTCTGATTGTGTGCTTACCAGGTAGGATTTCCTACTCAGTATTAGTCCCATAATGGGATATTGGTTGATGTGTTATGTTTGGTTGTTTGATAAAGTAATTGTATTGTGATTGTGGTTGTGATCGTTGTCTATGGTTCGCGAGGCGTGGCCTCGGCTGAGTGGGGTCACTTGCGGGAGTGGCTTCACGCCCTAGTTTTGTAAACCTGCGGTGATCCATTTGGGGATGGTGAGCAGATATTGAGCAGGTATTGAGATGAGTATTGGGATAGCTGGGATTCCCACGACTTGATGATAGGAGTCTTCCGCTGTAGCTTATTAGTTATTTATATTTCAGTTAGAACAGTCAGTTTGAGGACATGTATTATACATTTGGTTTGGTTTTGAGTATTGTAACTCTTCGCTAAGTATTTATATTTAAACGTTGTTTCTTCATTGTTTATTTGATTATCATTGCCTCGGGTAACCGAGATGGTAATGTCTTCATACCTGAGTGGTCCTGGTAAGGCACTTGGAGTATGGGGGTGTTACAAATGGTATCAGAGCGACGATCCTGAAACCTGTAACCAATGAACCTAATGAACATAGGGAGTCAATTAAAATGAACCCGGGGTAAAAGTTGTAGGAGCTAATGCAAAGGCTTGGGAGACGTCCTAAAGTCGCGAACTTGCCCTACAATTTTGAACCGGTCACATGGGGGGTGTATGTCAAGGTCGTATGTGTTGCTTGGTTAGCTTGTGTAAGAATGTGATGAAGTGTGTTAATTGTTGGATGATTGAAGTAGAAGGTTGAGATGTGAAAGAAAGATTAATGATATATGTAGACTCGTTGTTGGAGTGATAACATGTTGGATGTTTATAAGGTGGCATTTAATAGCATGATATAATGATCTCGTAGATCGTACGAAAGGATGCGTAGCATTTTATGCTTAGTTATGATATAATATGTGGTTTATAAAGTTTTTAGCATGTTAGCATATGATATAGCATGCGGGTAGCGTTTATGAGTTAGCATGACTCGATCGAGTGGGACTGACTCGATCGGGTGGGTTTTTGACGATTTTGAGTCCAGAATCGCGTTTTTGGGTACTCGATCGAGTAACTAGGGGTACTCGATCGAGTAGGGGGTCACTCGGTCGAGTATATAAAAGATCAGAAGGTCTGTTTGGGGTCTGATGTTTGGGTACTCGATCGAGTATGTTGGGCACTCGATCGAGTAGCCGTTACTCGATCGAGTGTGTGTGGGAACTCGATCGAGTAGGTTCTGGGCAGCGTGTTTTCGTGTTTTGAGGTTTAGTACGTGTGTTTATGTCTACCCTTTCTTATATATAGTTTCAAGATGCCGCCCAAGAAGACTGCTTTGTATGCGAGAGCTGAGCTTATGAACATAGATGACATCATTAAGATGTTGGAGCATCAGGATGCTCTCTCTGAGGCTTTAAAGACTGTGGGGAAAGATAAGGATAAGGATAAGGAGAAGGAGGTTGATCATTCTAAAATCAGCCTCTATATAGCGAGGTTTAACCCGAAAGAGTATAAGGGAGTTGGGGAGCCTAACCTTCTCGATAGTTGGCTTAGAGAGATGGAGAACATACTAGATTTGGTTCACTGTCCTGATGAGATGAGAGTGGAACAGGCTGCGTTCTATCTGAGGGAGGCAGCTGGCAAGTGGTGGGATACAGTGAAAGTGAGTGCTAAGGAGATATATACAAACCAAGGTTTACCTGCTATACCTTGGGAGGAGTTTCGTTGGGCTGTGAGAAAGGAGTTTGTACCGAAGCATGTGAGGAGTAAGTTGAGAGAAGAGTTTGACAGTTTTAAGATGACCGCTGAGATGTCTGTGGCCGAGTACTACAGGCAGTTCAATGATAAGTCTAGGTATGCTGAGGACATGGGTTTGAGTGAGGAGAATTTGGCACTGAGGTTTGAGAGAGGGTTGACCCCTAAGATTATGGATAAGTTACCCGTGGGTGTCCTTACTGATGTTAAGGAAGCTTATGAGAGGGCTGGGAGAGCTGAGAGGTTGGTGGAGATGGCTCAGGAGAGGTCAGGTGATGAGAAGAGGAAGTCTGAGAGCGAGGGTAGTGGCCAATCTAATCACAAGAAAGGCAACCACAACCAGAGACCTGCGCAGAGCTACGCGAGCAACAGACCGGCTGGATCATGGCCAAACCGGGGAAGTCAGAGTTACCAGAGTGGAGGCAACCGCAACGGCGGTAATTCTTATCAGAAACCACCGTCGAACAACAACAACAATCAAGGGTCGGGTGCTAAGCCGACCACCTCAGCCAATACTGTCCAGGGAGGTGGGCAGAAGACCAGTGGAAAGTTATTCATGATGGAGAAGAAAGCAGCTGAGGAGGATGCTCACGTTATCACCGCTGTTACTTTGAAGTCTTATCTGAGGAAGGGATGTCCTTTGATCTTGTGCCATGTGAGAGATGACCGGATAGAGAGTCCGGCAGTGGATGAGATACCAGTGGTGGGAGAGTTTGCCGATGTTTTTCCAGAGGAGATTCCGGGGTTGCCGCCGGGAAGAGAGATAGATTTCACAGTAGAGTTGAAACCAGGGACGGGGCCAATTTCTAAGGCACCGTACCGCATGGGTCCTAAGGAGATGGAGGAGCTTAGAAAGCAGTTGGATGATCTGATAGACAAGGGGTACATTAGACCTAGTGTATCGCCGTGGGGAGCACCAGTTCTTTTTGTAAAGAAGAAAGATGGGAGTCTGAGGTTGTGCATAGACTACAGAGAGCTGAACCGAGTGACCGTGAAGAACAAGTATCCTTTGCCAAGGATAGATGACCTGTTTGATCAGTTGAGTGGCGCATCAGTCTTTTCTAAGATTGATTTGAGGTCGGGGTACCATCAGGTGAAGATTAGAGAGGTGGACATACCAAAGACAGCTTTCATGTCGAGGTATGGCCATTATGAGTATGTGGTGATGCCGTTTGGGTTGTCTAATGCACCTACGATTTATGGATTTGATGAATAGGATCTTTAGGCGCTTGGATAAGTTCGTAGTGGTGTTTATCGACGATATCTTAATCTACTCCAAGACTAGGGAGGAGCATGAGGAGCATCTAAGGATCGTGTTGCAAACTTTGAGGGACCATGAGTTGTATGCTAAGCTATCCAAGTGCGAATTCTGGTTAGAGAAAGTTGCTTTTTTGGGGCACGTGATCTCTAAAGATGGGGTAGCTGTGGATCCGGCGAAGATTGAGGCAATGACAAAGTGGGAAGCACCGAAGAATGTTGCTGAGGTTAGGAGTTTCTTGGGTTTAGCTGGATACTACAGGCGGTTCGTGAAAGATTTCTCCAAGATAGCTAGACCTATGACAGCGTTGATGAGGAAAGAGAACAGGTTTCGTTGGGATGAGAGTTGTGAGACGGCGTTCCAAACATTAAAGGAGTGTTTGACCACAGCTCCTGTCTTAGCATTGCCTGAAGGGACCGAGAACTTTGAGGTTTATACAGATGCCTCAAAGAATGGGCTGGGATGTGTGTTGATTGAGAACGGTAAAGTGATTGCCTATGCTTCTAGGCAATTGAAGCCTTATGAGGAGAACTACCCTACTCATGATCTGGAGTTGGGTGCGGTGGTGTTTGCTCTCAAGATTTGGAGACATTACCTTTATGGAGCAATCTTTAAGGTATTTTCTGATCACAAGAGTCTCAAGTACATCTTCACTCAGAAGGAGTTGAACATGAGACAGAGGAGGTGGATGGAGCTGATTTGCGATTATGACATGGAAATCATCTACCATGAAGGGAAGGCCAATGTTGTAGCTGATGCTTTGAGTAGGAAGAGTGTACATTCTCTGTGTACAGCTCTATCTTTGATGAAGCTGAGAGATGAGGTAGCAAGGTTTGGGATACATATGATGCAGAAAGGAGACGCCATGGGTGATATGACAGTACATCTTGAGTTTTATGATGACATTCGAGGTAAACAGGCGTTGGATCCTAAGATAGTGGAGTGGAGAGCTGGAGTAGAGAAAGGGACAGTGTCCCAGTTTTCTATTCATACTAATGGTAGTTTGAGGTTCGATGGTAGGTGGTGTGTTTCTAATGATGAGGAGTTGAAAAAGACTATCATGACAGAGGCCCATTGTACACCATACTCAGTACATCCGGGTGGTGACAAACTGTACAAGGATTTGAAGAAAACGTTTTGGTGGCCTGGGATGAAGAAAGAGACAGCTGAGTTTGTGTCCCGTTGTTTGACATGCAAGAGAGTTAAAGGGGAACAGCGATGACCACAAGGTAAGATTCAGTCTTTAGAGGTACCTGAGTGGAAGTGGGAATCCATTTCCATGGATTTCATTGTGGGTTTGCCAAAGAGTCAACAAGGTAACAACATGATTTGGGTAATAGTGGATAGATCGACCAAGTCACTCACTTTGTTCCAATGAAAGATACATGGACTAAGGCACAACTGGCTATGGCCTATCGAAAGAACGTGCTTAAGTTACATGGAGTCCCTAAGGACATAGTGTCTGACAGAGATGCGAGGTTTATATCGAGGTTTTGGAAAGAGTTGCAGGAATCGTTGGGAACAACTTTGTAGATGAGTACAGATTTCATCCTGCGACAGACGACGGATGACGAGAGAACAATCAAGACTCTTGATGATATGTTGCGAGCTTGTGTGATGGACTTTGGTGGTAGCTGGGAACAGAGGTTGGACTTGATAGAATTTTCTTATAATAACAGCTATCACACTAGTATTGGTATGGCACCGTTTGAGGCTTTGTATGGGAGAAGATGTAGGAGTCCAATCTGTTGGGACGATAGTCTTTGAGGCAAAGGGTTTTAGGACCAGAGATGGTGCATGAGATGGTGGAATAGATTAAGATGATCGGGAACGGATGAGAGCAAAATCAGATCGACAAAAGAGTTATGCAGATCTACATCGCCGGGATATAGAGTTTCAGGTTGGGGATAAGGTTCTTCTGAAAGTGTCTCCTATGCGTGGGGTTATGAGATTTGGGAAGAAAGGCAAGCTAATTCAGTAGTTTATAGGGCCTTATGAGATCTTAGAGCGAGTTGGGGAAGTTGCATATCGTCTGGCTTTACCAGCTGCATTAGAGAGAGTGCATAACGTGTTTCATGTGTCGCAGCTGCGGAAGTATGTGAGTGATCCGTCACATGTGTTAGAGGCCAAAAATTTAGAGCTAGATGAGTCCTTATCATATCTTGAGGTGCCTAAGCAGGTTCTAGACCGAAAGGTTAGAAAGACTAGGAGTGGTGAGACAGTTCTGCTCAAGATCCTTTGGTCTAACCACGAGACCGAGGAAGCTACATGGGAGCCAGAGGAGGCTATGAAAGAGCGTTACCCTTTCCTTTTTGATCTGGTATGTATGGTTATGGGGACGTAACCTTGTTTCTTTTAGGGGGGTAGGAGATGATCGCGAACAGTTTTTAAGAGTTGCATACCCTTTGTATGTTGTGTCGGTATGTGTGTTGGGATGAGTTGGGTTGGTAACACGTTTTATGTTGAATTTTGTTTTGGTTGTTGAGTCGGGAATGTATGGGAGTACCTTTGTTTAGTAGTGGTTTGAACTTCGGGAACAAAGTTCCTTTTAAGGAGGGAAGACTGTAATACTCCGTATTTATAAGTCTTGAGGTACTCTATCGAGTAGGCCTTACTCTGTCGAGTAAGGGTAAGTGGCGTTTTAGAAAAGTTTCTGACCTGTTGGGTACTCGATCGAGTAACTAGGGTACTCGATCGAGTAAGGGGGTACTCGATCGAGTACCTCGGGTACTCGATCGAGTGTCCGGTTTTACGGGGAGTTTTCTCGGGTTTTGTTAATTATGCGATTAAGGTATATAAGCTTTGTCGTCATTATTCTAAATCACTTTTGCAAAACCTAAATTACTGTTTAAGAGAGAAAGCAAGCAAGTTCTTCATCCTAATCGCATTATTAGCAATACCCGGAGTTTGGAAGGTCAGTTCTTAGCGTTGACTATACCGTTGAGTTCCTTGCGTCGAGGGTAAGATCTATGTACCCTTTTTGTTGTATTTCCTTTATTTTTGTTAAACCCTAATTTAGAGATTTGGGGGTTTATGTGTAGTATGTGATTTGGTAGCCTTTATATGTTGTATGATAGGAGGAGGGTTCATAGAGGAAGCCTTTTGATTCAGCAGTAGAGACCGTCTGATTGTGTGCTTACCAGGTAGGATTTCCTACTCAGTATTAGTCCCATAATGGGATATTGGTTGATGTGTTGTGTTTGGTTGTTTGATAAAGTAATTGTATTGTGATTGTGGTTGTGATCGTTGTGGGGTCACCAGGTAGGATTTCCTACTCAGTATTAGTCCCTCGGCTGAGTGGGGTCACTTGCGGGAGTGGCTTCACGCCCTAGTTTCGCCTTCTGTGGAACCCGCCACAGAAGGGATGTGCACATTAATGGACAGGGTTATCGCTCACTATGTGGAGCGGGGATTTGGTGGGTACGGCTGCGGTCCCCCACTGGCGGGGTGGTCCAATCGACATCGTGATTGAGATGATTTTTTGGCGTGATTGTGTGTGTGTGACGCTTAAGTCATCTGTTTATCTTATTGTTAGTATATATTGAATTATGTGATTAGTACTGACCCCGGTGTTGTTTTGTAAACCTGCGGTGATCCATTCGGGGATGGTGAGCAGATATTGAGCAGGTATTGAGATGAGTACTGGGATAGCTGGGATTGCCACGACTTGATGATAGGAGTCTTCCGCTGTAGCTTATTAGTTATTTATATTTCAGTTAGAACAGTCAGTTTGAGGACATGTATTATACATTTGGTTTGGTTTTGAGTATTGTAACTCTTCGCTAAGTATTTATATTTAAACGTTGTTTCTTCATTGTTTATTTGATTATCATTGTCTCGGGTAACCGAGATAGTAATGTCTTCATACCTGAGTGGTCCTGGTAAGGCACTTGGAGTATGGGGGTGTTACATCTCCGGCATTGATGAGGCCGAAAGGCATGACCGTGTAGCAATATGTACCCCATTGTGTAGGGAACGCAGTTTTGTGCATACCTTCCTCAGCCATTTTAATCTGGTTGTACCCGGCATACCCGTCCATGAACGATAGGAGAGCATGTTCGGCGGTGTTGTCCACCAGAATGTCAGCATGTGGCAAAGGGAAGTCGTCTTTTGGACTCGCCTTGTTCAGATCCCTGAAGTCGACGCAAACCCGAATTCTTCCGTCTTTCTTTGGCACGGGCACAATGTTGGCCACCCAATCCGAGTATTCAGACATTTTGATGAACCCAGCCTTGAACTGTTTGTCCACTTCTTCCTTGATTTTTAGGGCCCATTCAGGACGCATCCGGCGTAGCTTCTGTTTCACAGGTTTAGCCCCGGGTTTAATGGGTATCCGGTGCTCTGCAATTTCTCTGTCAATCCCAGGCATGTCTCTGTAAGACCAGGCGAATATGTCATTGTATTCGTGGAGGAGGTCAATGAACTATTGTCTTTCCGAGGGGTCCAGGGTTGTCCCTATCCTAAGTTCTTGAGGTGTATTATCGGTTCCTACGTTAATAGGCTCGGTTTCCTCAATGATGGGGGTTCTGGTTTCCCGCTTGTCAAGTTCTTTGGCTAAGTGAGGTGGGTAGTCACTTAAGTCAAATTCCTCATAGTCATTCAGAATTGCATTGCAGTTAAATTGAGACGAGTCATAAGCAAACTTAGCGTTCATTAAGTTGACACGAGCGAAAATCTCGGAAAAGACAGACATTTCGTGGTCAGTCAGAGGCGACACAATAGAGGAAGTGGCCCCTGGAACAGACTCCAGGTTGTCACCTTTCATGGGAGTAGGGGAGACCCTAGTAGACTCAGCCTCTGAATCAGCCACGACTTTGTGATAAAACAGTGGGAAGGGGACCTTGACTGGGACATCAGGAGTGTTAGGAGCTATGACAGACTCTGACTTCGACTCAGACTCAGACTCAGATCCTTCCTCACTTCCCTCCTTGAACATAGGGCCTTCTCCAGTTGTTATCTTGAGAATGCGGCCTTGGCGATCGGTCCACTTGATGGTTTTCCTCCAGCCCTGGGTAGCCTTCTCCGGGTCAGTATCGGAGATCAAGGCGGTTGTATAACATTGTTTGTCTTTCAGGGCGATGTTGATAATGTCCTCATAGTCGAGGTGTTTGACGTTATCTTCCCCAAATAGGAGTGTGATAGCTTGTCCGTCAAGGCATGGTGATGGTTTGGACTCAGTTGACGCAGCTTCGATGTTGTCGGGGATAAAGTAGCAGTCCTGGAAGACCTCCACTCCCGGGTATCTAGCCTTGGCGACAGAGTCATAGATTGGTTCCAGAAAACCGTGGTAGAGCTCGGACTCTCCCTCGGGGACAAAGTATCCGTTGAGAGTCAGGTGGTATGGACGGAGGATGACTCCGTGCTTTTTGCGTTTTCGGATTAGGAGGTTCATCTCCTGGATGTCTTCATTGGTAGGTTCGTATCCCAGCCCAAAGGGAATGTTGGGGACCTTAGCCTGTTTCAAGGGAGGCAATGGGTCCTTTAGTGGATTGAGCGGCAAACCCGGGAAATAACCCTGACGCATCATGATACGGTTGATTGTGAGGTTGGCGAACGGGTCACCCTCAGAGGTTGTCAATTCATCAGTTATGGCATTCACGGCTTGGAAATCCCACATTTCATTGTCGTCCTCCTCAATGGCTTGGGAGGCTACCCCTCTTCTCATAACTGCTTTGATTGGGGAAGCGGGTATCGTGATCGTTTTCCCGTTGAAGGAGACCCTGATCTTTTGGTGGAGCGTTGTTGTGACTGCCTTGACGGCGTGAATCCAGGGACGTCCCAGGAGCATGTTGAAGGATGCATCGATGTCGACCACTTGAAAACTGGTTTGTCTTTCTAGTAGCTCGGTTGCGACGGTCAAAGTGACAAGCCCAGCGACCTTGCGACGAGTGCCGTCGTAGGCGCGTACTCCTTGATTCGTTGGGATTAAATCAGATTCCTTAATACCCAGCCTGTGGGCAGTTTTGAGAGGAATGACATTCACGGCGGAACCGTCATCCACGAGGACCATTGGTATATTCTTTTAGAGGCATTGTACGGTGATGTACAAGGCCAGGTTATGATTGGCTCCGAACAGGGGAATATCCTCGTCGGAGAAGACGACCGGGTTACTCAGATCAGGGGCGTCTCTCGTCATGTGTGCCACTATTTCTTCTGGGGAGGAGGTGGAGGTCACGGTTAATTTTCCCAAGGCATGCAGCAAGGCCTGTCGATGCTCAAAAGACGTTGCGATCAGCTGCCAAATTGAGATTTCGGCTTTTGCTTTCTGGAGCTGTTTCAGGATTGAGTTCTCGGGAGCCTTTGGTTGAGTATCCACCTCTGGGACGATTTGGTCATTCGTTGTTGGAACGACCGCTGGGTTGCTCGGATTCTGATAGGGACGTCCGGATCGGGTGAGATGTCCGATTTCCTTCGTCCGCTTTTCCTTCCCCGGGATGACATAGACATCCTCAACATCATCCCGCCATATGCCGTTAATTTCAGGGTCTCGAGGATACCTTGGAGGGGTATTCCTCGGCGGGTAGTTCTTGTGGGGAATATTTTTGTGAGGGCGATTTTATGAGGGTAGTTATTTTGAGGGTAGTTATTTTGAAGGTGATTCTCGTGAGGTCTATGCCAGAATGGTCGCGGGAGCAATCCATCCTGGGGCGGGTAGTTTTGAATGCTTGGGGAATTCTCCCTTGGACGCGGTGTTGGTGGATTGAAGATGAGTCGACGGTAGGCGTCGTCGAGTCGGGTGATTCTCTCAGAGAGGCTGGCTATGGCCTCTTCAACTTGCTGAAACATAGTGAGCATGGTGGCAGCACTGAACACAAACACTCCGTCTGAAGTATCCTTTTCCAGAACGTTCACCTCGTCGTCAATCGGCAAGATGAGATGAGAGCAGTCCAGGGTCGGCTCATTGTCAGAGATGGCGTGAATTCCCAGGGGGTTCGTTTTGTTGTTCGGCTTAGTTGATGGGGGTATAGACAAATATCCTTTCTCAATCATGTCTTGAATGAGGTGCTTGAGTTTGAAGCAATTTTCGGTATCATGCCCTTTCCCTCGATGATACTGGCAGTAGGCGTTGGGGTTCCAAAATCGGGACTTCTTGGCGTCGGCCGGGTCCGGGGTGGGCCCGATCGATTGTAGCTTCCCTTGGTCCATGAGCCTTTTCAGGGCACTTGCATAAGTCGACCCTATGTTGGTGAACACTCTCTGGGGGCGTTCAGTTTTCTTGGTAGATGGTTCAACGAGGTTAACCTCATCAATCTTGTTTGTCTGACCGTAAGGGCGAGATCCGGTTGAGGTGGATCCTTGATAACCCCTGCCAGTGGTCTTTGCTAAGACACCCTTTCGGAGGTCGTCCTCAATACGTGTCCCCAGAATCTGCAGATCTTGAAAAGTTTTGATATTCTGATACCTCAGTAGGTTGGCATAAACCGGGCGGAGGTTGTTGACAAATTTTTCCACCAGAGTTGATTCACTCGGCTTACTGACCAACTGAGTGCTCACCCTCCTCCAACGGGTTAGGAACTCAGTGAATCCTTCCTTGTCATTTTGGGTTAGCGCTTCGAGAGTACGGGTGTTGGCCTGGATCTCGACATTGTCGACATACTGTCTGGCAAACTCAACTGCGATCTCATCCCAAGTGGTAAGGTTTTTCGGGTCCAAGGAGTAGTACCATTGGCGAGGAATCGGCTCCAAAGAGGATGGGAAGATCCTGGTAAAAAGCTCCTGTTTGACCCCTTTAATGGCCATGTAGTCTTTGAAAGCACGGATGTGGTTGAGTGGGTCCTCCACTCCCTTGAAATTAGGCACATCAGTCAGGGTGAAGTTGTCAGGTAACTGGTCCCCAATAGGTTCGAACCTTCGGTTATTTTCAAGGTGGATATTATTACCCCGGGCTAGGAGTTGTTCTTCCAAGAGTTTCAGCATCAGTTTCAGTCAGAGGTGGGGTATTATGTTCCCCAATTTCCTTGTTCTCGAGGGCGTCGATACGGGTCTCAACGCGATCCAGGGTGACCTTAAGAGCGGTAAGCAGGCTGGCTAGCTGATCAGTTGTGACATCTCTGTTGTTATCATTGTTGTTGTGGTTGACAGACGAAGTTGAAGACGGGGCCATGGCTCTGAGGCAGAAAAACGGCTCACATTACAACTCAATCCGACACGGTTCCAAGACTGAACGCAGATAACACAAAGGACGAGACAAAGATCGACTCAACAAGACGGGGTGACCGTGTGTGGTCCCTCGGTGCTGACTCGATTTATGACGTGACGGTGTTTGACCGAACCTTTGACACGAGTCCAACATGACGGCGTGACGCCATTGGACGGGTCTCGTGGCGAGACGACTCATAATTAAAGACCCATAAGTATGTTTGCTTTGACTCGATAGACACGAGGCGGAATTGGAATGTTGGACTGAAGTTTTCGAAAATAGGAATTTCCAAAAAGATTCATTTGTCGCTTTAATGGGCGGCTTCCGAAGATAGAAATCTTCGTAAGTTGATCAGTTGAAAGGGGTTGTCTTAAGTTTATTTGCAAAAGACGGTTTGAGTTTGAGTCGGCTCGGAAAACAGTGCATTGTTTCCCAAGACGGTTTTGAAATTCAAAATTGTATGTTTTGAAAATCGAGTTTGAAATGTTTGAAAAGGTCTCGGGGACGGTGCGTGGTCCTCGGGATCCCGAAAGTGTCTCGAGAAAAGGGTGTGTGCTTTTCTCGGGTTTTGAAAGAAAGCCATTGTCGGCGCGAAATGGGTTAAAATCCGTGTCTAGACGCGGCGATTATAACGGCGTAAAAAGGTGATTTGAAATGGTTATACAAAAACAGGTTTGAAAATCGTCATTAGGACGGCCTAGAAAGGCGTGTTGAAATGGTTATACAAAACCAGGTTTGAAAATCGTCATTACGATGGCTTAGAAAGGCGTGTTGAAATGGTTATACAAAACCGGGTTTGAAAATAATCATTACGACGGCCTAGAAAGGCGTGTTGAAATGGTTATACAAAACCAGGTTTGAAAATCGTCATTACGACGGCCTAGAAAGGCGTGTTGAAATGGTTATACAAAACCGGGTTTTAAAAATCGTCATTACGACGGCCTAGAAAGGCGTGTTGAAATGTTTATACAAAACCGGGTTTGAAAATCGTCATTACGATGGCCTAGAAAGGCGGGTTGAAATGGTTATACAAAACCGGGTTTGAAAATCGTCATTACGACGGCCTAGAAAGGCGTGTTGACATGGTTATACAAAACCAGGTTTGAAAATCGTCATTACGACGGCCTAGAAAGGCGTGCATCGGTCGGCGAAAGACCGAGATTTGAAATGACCATTATAACGGCGCGAAAAGGGGTTTTTGAAAGTTTTAAAAATGACACAGAAGGACTTATGATCAGATAGCACATAAGCACTCACAGTTCATTATATTATGCATTATGCTGACACGGGTTTTGGCTTAAAAGGGTGGGTTACACACCAAGCAATCAAACCCCGATTTGCGAGAGGGATACCAGTCCAAACAAAATGTGTAATGAGGGTGCCCTAGCCTCGTGCTCGAAAGTGATGAAAGCTCTTTGACGAAACAGAAATGTGTAACGTCAATGGTATGCTTGACTCAATCGGGATTTGAAACGCGGGGATGACAAAACTCACGCCGACGAGACGAGCCAATTGGTCGAAAAGGGTTAGGTTGTGGGCCCGGACAAAAAACCCGACCGTGACCGTAATATCAATTAATGCATTCCAACCAAGACCTCGTTCGACTCTCACCATCTAGGGATCACAAAGACGTAAGTGTCCTAGTTTTCCCCAGCGGAGTCGCCAATCTGTGGACATGGGCCCACCTGCGTATGCCCAGCCGATCTGTAGACAATGACAGCGGTCTTTTTTGAAAGCCACGCTCGGCGGCGTAAAGGTGCTTTCGACCGGATCGTTTTAGATCGGTCGGTTTCGTCTCGGTAAGGGTCTCGAAACGATTAGAGATGTTCGGAGTCGCCACCAAGCATTTGTGGGATGCCTGGAACCCGTTCGAATTCCACTTTATACCTCGGTCAAATCGAAGCACAAAGCAGCGTTTGACATAGGTACTAAAGATAAGGAAATCGTCCCTCTTTAGCATCCTATCTCTAGGATGACTCTCGTACGCCCTGGATAAGGTCGTCCACTATCCAAAGTTTCTGAGTAAGAGGTGAAGGTACGTATTGGGAAGCCCTTTAATCAGACACCCAATCCCGCCCGCGTTTAGCGGCCTCTACTGATCGATCTTGGTTGGTTGAATGCAAAAGTTGATAAAACGGTTTAAATGCATGAATGCGCATCTAATAATTTAAACCTAACATGTGAGAGCTTTCTAAGTCGGTTGATTTAATCCAAGTATCAAGTATAAGATGTCGAGTTGGATTAATGATTGATTTGCATGCAAGACGGAAATTAAACATCCATTTACCGTATTAGGTTTAGGGTGCATAACATGATCCATTTGTCTTAGTAAGGCATTTTGCAAATATGGTTTGAATAGTCATCTGATCCGTCCTATATCCGGGTTAACCGGAGTCGGGATCGTCCTAGACTAATGCTGGAAGGGAACAGGCCCTGTACCAGACGGTTATAAAAGGCACGAGCCAGCCGGCGGTGTAAGGGGCCTCCCTCTGGTTTTAAAAATGAGAAATTGGGAGCCTGTTTAGGCGCGGGTTAGCCCACGGTTTATATGCCGTGTTCTGACCTTTTAGAAAACGTTATAAAACGTGTTAAAATTGGGTATTTGAACCCGGTTTGATTTGAAGGGGTCGTTTAGACCGCATTTGTTGATTTGAAGAACTAGACTCGAATAATCATCATTATTTGATAATATTCGGTGTCGGGTTCGGTTTGACAAACTTGACATGAATAGTTTTGAAAATGATTATGGACTAATTGTTTTAAGTCCACTTTGAATGTAATTAGTCGATACTCGTCATCGTACCCGGGTTAAAATCCGGCATGGTATGTAGAACCAAGGATGATTTTGTGTTGGTGACTAGTATGTTTGTTTGAAAATGTGAAGAAATGAAATAAAAGGCTTTAAAATACCTTCTAAATGTCATTAACCAAATATTATCACCAAAACACGAATTTAACCGCCATGGTATGAAGAACCAAGGGTGAAAAATAATTTATGGTTAAAACATGTGAAATGAAACAAAAAGGTTTCGAAAATACTTGAAATGGTGAAAACCGATTACAAATATGAAAAATGGATTAAGGGAAATGACGAGAACAAACACGGTTGATTTATGGTCTGAGTACCCCATTTAGGCGCGAGCCAGTTGGCGACCTAAGGGGCTTCTGCCTCAGACCAAAAATTAGTTTTGGCTCGTTTATTCCATGTTTTGGTTCATGTTATGCATGTTTTAGCATGTTAGAGTCATGAAACAAATGAAAACATAATAAAAGAGGATTTTTACACCCTCATACTTACATGTTTGGTTATGGCGAGTGACCGACGTAAGTGTAACAACTCGTTTGATCAGAAAAAACTCGGTTTAAAACCGTTTTGGTAAGTAAAAGAGTGTTTTAAATGTTTAGTGATGGTGTAGTGGTCGAAGTGGTCGGTCAAGTGGTTTAATACACGATGACGGTACCAAACAATGTGTAAGGCTCGTGTTTACGATCGGTAGGTCATAAATACGCGTCGGATTGTGACTTTAGAAGTCGAGTCGAGAATTTTAAGGGAGAAAAGAGGGGGCGGACACTCGCGTAAGTCTCAAATGGGTGGTATTTGAGGGGTATTTATAGGAGAATGAGTGGTTGTGTGAGTTTTGAGTGACGTGGCCACTTGGGCTGCTCAAAGAGGCGCGAGCCACGTCGCGGGTCTTCGAGCTGTGTTGTCGCTTTCACAACAAACGCAATCATGATTTGTTCTATCCTAGGATTTGTAGTCATATGTTTGGTACTTGACCATTCATAAATCCGGGAAATCTTAGCATAGAAGGTTTAAATGTTTTGGTTTTTGTGTTTGACTCGGTTTGACTCGTTGTTGGAGTCGGGATTTGAATTTTCGAGTCGGTTTTTGGTCCGATGTCGGTTTTGACTCTAGTTAGTGTCATTGCGACCCCGTCGCCGTGCATTAAACACTCCAGGTATTTTTGAAATGTTTTGAAAAGTTTTGTTTTCGAAATCGTTTTAAGTTTTCCGACATAAAGTTGTACACAAACTGTCGATCAAACGCTGCGATTCCAAAACATGTTGTAGTCCGATAATCATCGGGTGTTTGTTGGAGTCTCAGCAGATACCGGGTATCTACAGCCATACCAAGCAATCAAACCCTGGTGTGTGGAAAGGTCCGTGCGAAACATGAGTAAGGTCGATTCCTATTCCATTCCCTCGAGTAGTGAAAGCCCTTGATACAAACATGAGTATGTACCATGGTATGGTTGACGTCAATCGCTATATATCCTTAGGCCTAGATAAGAATTTGGACCGTCCAAATGGGACGATTGGATGAATGGGTTGGGTTAAGCCTAGGAAGGCCGAATAAAACGACCTAAGAAAGTCGAGTAATGAAATCCGACAACTCTCTCATATAAAATATTCCCTAACCTCGTTTAAGTTTCACCCTGGGTAACACGTAAGTGTATCATCCCCAGCGGAGTCGCAAAACTGTGGACATGGGCCACCAGCGGCGCGCGCGGAAGGGCTTGAATGAGCCTGCATTTGTGGAGTCGCCACCAATTTTATGGGAAATTGGAATCGTTCGAATACCTCATGTCAAGTCAAGACACAAAGTAATGACATAGACACTAAGAACTCGTTACCCTTAGCATTCTATGTCTAGAATGACTCTCGTGCTGCCAATGAACACGAATGTTCACAGAGATCTGGAGTAAGGGGTAAGAGTACGTATTAGGAAGCTCTTTAATCGAACACCTAATCCTGCCCGCCTCGATAGCGGCCTCTACTAATGATTAGGGAAATCGTTCATATTTGATATGTTGTCGATGTAATGCATGCAATGCAACAAACACGGATTAATCTTAGCATGTGAAATTAGACTATGTCGTTTAACACGTAATTTAGCACTCAATATGGGTCGAAGTAGATGTTAGATTCATTACATGTGGAAACCAAGCAAATAAATCATACAAGATAAATAAATGCGATGAATAAATTACAATAATTAGAACTACAATAATTACAAAGGATTAGTTGATCTACGTCCAAAGCACGCTCAAAACGGGATTTTGAAGAAGAAAAATAAAATATGGCATATTAAAGGTGATAATACGATTAATAGTTGATTAATTACGTAATTAGGAACTACGTCAAAGCGAGAAATAGTTCAGGGACAGAGGCCAACCCAGAACAGGCACAGCACCTGCTGCATCCTCTGGAAGAGGCGCAACACTTCCTACGTATGTTCTCAAGTTGGACTCTAGCTGTGAAGTCAGAATCGCAGGTTGTTATCATTCATTGGTAATTTTAAAGTCGATTATTGATATATGACTCAAGTTGAAGTGATTTAGCATATTACATGCATCTAGAACCGTCATAAAACGAATTAAAGGTGATAATTTACAGCATTTTGCATAATTATGTCTAACTCGTGTCGGATTTAATAAAGGAACAAACTTGAACTCGAAAGCGAAATAAATTGAATGAATTGAAATCATATACAAAAGGTGAATTCCAGACAATTGATATGAACGAATCGAACCTCTAAAACCCGGGTTTGAAATAGATGACGAAAACCTGCAAATATCGAATTATAAGGGATTTAGGTCAAAATTATACGTGATAATTTAAAAGAGTTAATAAAACACGATTATATACTGAAACGAACGAAGACACGAAAGAAATAAGAGAAATTATAAAATTGCAAAAGATCGAGGAAGAGGAAGAAGAAGAGCAGGAGTAGCGGCAGCCTCAGGAAGAGGCGCAGCATGTACTGCGACTCTTCGAAGAGGCGCAACTACTGCTGCGTTTATTCTCGACGTCAGATCCCCGCTGTTTTGTGAAAACGGTTTTAAAAGATGGTTTTTTAAGGCGATTTTGAACGTGCTCTTGATATAGGCCTTACATTAGTGATACAAAATAAAAGCACAATAAATAAAATAGGTTTTGACACCCTCAGACTTACATGTTTGACGAAACGAGATTGATTAAGTTATCGTTTAGTTATTGGTCGACTCGAATATGCGAATACGGAAGTGCCCTTGTTAAAGGATTTAAAAGATTGATTAGATTGATTAAGTGGAGTTGATCAAATTGGTCGGTCTATGCAACGTGACTGGGACTCAGATTGATCTGAGCTTACGTGGTTGATTAATCAACCACGTAGGCGTCGAAAGCGATGAACGTGGTCTAGAATGCAAAGAGAGAAGAGAAGGGCGGACACTTGCGTACCAAATATGGAGGCTGAAGGTCTCTATTTATACTAAACACACGAAGGAGTTTAGGTATGGCACGTATACGGAAACAAATCACGGAAATATTCTGTAAAGCATGAAAAGAGGGCTGGGGAAGAGGCGCAGAGGCCACTACGACTCTTGGAAGAGGCGCAGCACCTGCTGCGTCATTTCCCCGGAAGTTTACTCCTCAGCAAGAATGATTTCCGCGTTTTTTATGGAATTTTGGTAGTTATACACTTCCTTATTCCGTGAAACACAATATACGGAAGATAATTCCATAAAGATATTAAACTAAACTAGGAATAAATATCTAGAAAATTATAGAATTTTCTGGAACATTCCGACTCGGCATTTTTAACGGTTTATAGAAAATGAAGCGGTTTTTGACCCGGACTACAAATGAACTCTAATTACTGTCAAAACGACAGTATCGATGCGTAGATGATAACCATGAGGTTGACTCGAGTGTTTGAGCTATCACTTCTCGATGAACTTACGAATTGTCATAAAATTGTTCCGCGTATCAAACATGCGGCCCAATCATCACTGGGTGGTTGGCGGGAGGTGCAGAAATGAGATATCTACATTGAGTTGTGCCCAAATATTTCCAATAGCAATGTAAGAAAATTCTTCTTGTATGGTTTTATACCATCTTTTATGTTGTATACTTTTCCATGCATATAGATTAGACCATCTTATAAAATTAGCTAGTAATTTTTATATCATTAGAAGTGTCTAATGAGGGTCTAAAGACTAACATAAATTTATTTGGTTGATTTGCAAGTTTTGTGATTAAACCGATTAATATGATATAAGGATGGTATAAATTCGTTTTTAGGATTTCCAAGAGGTTTAAAATATTTTTCTGGGTTAAATGATAGATTTTAACATACCATGAATTTTCGTGGTAATTATTTTGGCGTTTTAGTATTTATTTCGTAATTTAAAGTATTGATGCAGTTTCTGCGATTATAGCGATTCTGTTCGGTTATAATTATGTTAAAAATACTAAATCAAATTATTAATTTACGAAATTTTAATATGTGGCAGAGACATGGAGTATTAGGTTGTTTATAAAATATTAGGTCTTGAATCATTATTTTCAATTTGTGGTGTATGTTACAAGTTTGATGAAAACCGTTGTTAAATCTGTCAAATATGTTCGTCTGTTTGTAAAAATCATATCACCTGTTTTTATTTCGAATTTGGAAAAGTGTAAAGACTAGAATCCTTTTATTTTCAAGTGTAGAGTCTGCATTAAAGATTTCATAAGATTTAGATTACGGTTTGGTCAGAATAAATTACTTGGTAACAGCTCGCCTGTAAAATGCGTTTATGACTTTTCTCAAAGATTCATTTTTAAAATATAGTTTCTTTTTGAAACATTGGCTAATTTTTTCATCACATAAACTTTAGGATGTCTAGTTATGTTTAAAATTTGGCATTGCCGAATATTGCCTCCTAATAGAGGATTTATAAATTAAAACATTCTGGGTGTCATTTTCTGACAGTTTCTAAAAATGAATTTTTAGACCCCTGATAATTTCGTAATTTAAAGTTGGTCAACAAATGGAAGTTGTAGCTAAAAGCTACAGGAAACCATGAAAATTGTCCTTGCGTCATTTTGATGTTTCTGTAATTAATTATGAATTTTACAATACTATTGTTCAGTTTTATAAACCAATATAGAACTCCGTCTCATTAAAGCCTAAGTAATAAGTCTTTACTAAATTACCTTAAGTCAAAGGATGGTCTTTAAAGTTTAATTTAATTAAAGTCCGTAAATAAATTTTATACTTTTGGATTTAAGTTTAAGTTTTCTAATTCGAAAATAAATAAAAGTGTAGTTCCCTTACGAACCATTTGAATAATATACTTTCAATAATATACTATATCACTTGGAATATTTTTACGTTTGGAATAACGAAAGTAAAGGCAAAGAATAATGAACTAAGGCATATGGGTTCTTATACAGCTATATTATTGGGTATCCAGCGGGCGGTACAGATTGTCATAGAGTCATTTACATCTACTTAACTAGGACTTCGCACTGCTTGGTAAGACGTGTCCTCTTATAGCTTATTGTCTAGTGAGCGAACCTGGAGTTGGTCACCTTTGCGTGACACTGGGTTCCTGAAACTAGTTTAAGATGCTGCAGTGTCAAGGAGTATAGCTAAAGTGAAAATTTAGCCTGAACCAAATTATTTCCATTCTGTCATTTGAGGAATTTTGCTTTTAAGCATGCAGCACGTTTATTTTAAGCGTGAGATTGATAATTTATTTTTGTTACATATGTTTTTGATATTTCAATCTATTTTTGATATATTATTGCTTCTGTAACATTTATATCATGTGATATGGCTGGGACCTGGGAGAACGTCGAGTTACTCCCCACTGATTGTGGCTGTTATGTTTATAACATGACAGGTATTAGCTTTTCTGGGGATTTCTGTGTGAGCTAGCGAGTAGTTTGCAGATCCTATTCTGTTTTTCTGCTTTGTTTTATGGTTTTAGTTTGAACACGTTGAGGAATTTTATTTTCGCCCTTTTTATAAAAGTGACAATTGTTTAGACTTGACCATTTGTTTTTATTTTATCCTTGAGAATTTTATACATTCTCAATTTATAACAGTTACAATGTTTATCTTTGTGTATTTAATCTCATTCGACAGTGTTTCCGCCACTGTTTTGCACTAGATTTTATAGGGGATTACAGTCAAAGATGAACCTCACTTATGAGGGTGTGCCTTGTTCGGTTTGGGGAAGTTAAAGATTGTTCGTACCATGAATGATGGCATTCAAGAGTCTTGTTCGACTCTTTATTGACTTTTTCCCTCGGTTTCACGGGAGGCATACACCTTAGCCCCATCAAGTTGTTTATTTTTGCTCCAATGGAGAAAAATCTAATAAGACAAATAATTGACCATCATTCCTATTTAGTATATTAGGAGTTAATTCAAAATAGCTCTCTTTTAAACCATATATCTTGCATTATAAAGTCTAGTTAGCTCATATAGTTTAGCTCATCTCATCTAGTATAGTATATATAGCTCATATTGTTAGTTGCATACATTTTGCTTTCATGCTTGGTCACTCATGACCAAACTTCCTCCTTTTTTTCACTATTAATAGTGTTTGGATCGGTTTGGGGAGGTTTCATCATAAATAACCCGAGTTAATTCAAATTAGTTCTCCAACCTATTCGAATGCATGCATCACTTAGCTTAGTTTAGTTTATATTGCATCACTTGTAATATATATCATGTAGCACTTGCATTTACTTAGAGCATGCATTCATCCATGTCATGCATTGCATATTGCATTTGTATTTGAATTTCATATGTTCAAAAAAGCAAAAACACGTTTTTACTTTATAAAACAAAATGGAAAATCCAAAAAACATGTATTTCCATTTCAAAAATCCAAAAACATATCTTTCTTTTTCATTTCCGACTCCTACGTGGTACATTGAGGACAATGTCCGAAATAAAGTGGGAGATGGGAATTTATATCCCAAAAACTTATAAAAATTTGAAATTTTTTGAAAAACTTAAAAAATATGTTCTTTAATTTCATAAAAACAACACCCCTAAAATTTTAAAAATTACAAAAACCTAAAATGTTATTTCATTTAGTAGTATAAAATTGTATATACTTGTGTATTTTTATTCTCTTCTCACATAGGTACGACATTACATTTGAGACATTAGCAAGAGAATATGAAGACCTCTTGGTATGATCGTTCTAATCCCTATATCCCTTCCTGTGGATGTGGGAATTTGATATCCCTATTCGTTCTAATCGATCCACAACTGAGCGGAGTCCATTGTCAATACACATCGTCCTATCATCATCGGGTGCAGGTTGGGTTTTCTATAAATTCCGATATCGACAGATACGAGTATCTACATGATGTGGCTCTTAAATATGCAGTCCCCTAACTGAATCTAATTTTGCATACTAATATAGCATTTCATGGCCATTTTATCCGTCAAATCCTTTCTACTTTGCTTTCCTAGTACATTTTATATGTCTTGTAGAAAAGGAGATAATAAGGCGTAATTCCCATCTCTCGCGCATATTCGGAAGCTTGTTGACGATCTTGGATGGACTAGTATGAAGGGGAGGCAAGAATGATGACCAAGGATGATAGGAATAAAGAGTATATGAACGCATCATAGGCATAAAAGCAAGAAAAAGGATTTTGCAGCTCAACCCGCTCGAGTCAAGATCAACTTAGTCGAGTTATCCTTCAACCCGCTCGGGTCAATCTCAACGCGGTCGAGTTGAAGCTCAGAACGCTCGTTTTCAGCTCAAATCGAGCGTATAGTTATGCAGCGAGATTGTCTTCGCAATGTGGAGTCGTGGGGCTCATCCTAGGACTTGCAAGACTCTTTTCGACACCTAAGCATATCATTTCCTAATCTATCCTTGCTTAACCTAATGTTGTACCACTATATATACTCCATTTGTAATAATCAAGGGATTAAGCTTCCTAAGTTTAGATTTAAGTTTCCTTAGATTAGATTAGGAGTAGATTAGAATAGATTAATCTCAATCATTCCACAAAATTACACTTAATCTTTCCTTAATTATTGTTCAAGATTTCTTATTGGGTAATTAAAGACTATTGGGTTCTTATTGGAGAATTGACAACTCTTTATCAATCAATCAAGTTTTCTTCTATTATTCTTTGGTTTCTATTTGATCATCCTAAGTTGGTACAATTTCTCTAATATTTATTTAATCCTTGTTTATTGTTTTACTCCTTCATCATGTTTAGACTTGTTAATATGATTGACACCCTTGTTAGCATGTTTTCCATGATCATGAGTGAGTAGTTTCCTAACTAAGGATTAGTGGGGGACTAGGGAAGTTAATCATGGGAAAGATTTATGCTTAATAAGATCATATGAATGCTTGCTTATTGTTTTCCAACTTATGCACATGTCATGTTTGATTAAATGCTTGATTGACAACCTAGCATGTTTCTCTTATCTTTTCAACAAGACTTGTAAGATATAAACCAACTTAAGGCTTGTTAGACCATGCATATAGTTGATTAGGAAGAATTAAGTCGATTGTAGGTGTTGTACAGTCTTGACCGACTCGGCTACGGGACCCAAACCTTCCTAGGACTCATTTATGTTATATCACCATGAATAGGGAAAACCAAGTCGACTTGTAGGTGTTCTACAGTCTTGACTAACTCAGCTTCGAGACCTAAGTTTCCCCTAGAAGTCGACTTGTAGGTGTTCTATCTTTGCTTTTTTGAGGATTATGCCCAAGCCTTTGACCGGTTGTTGAGAGCATTGAGTAACAAAGACAATGCTAATTGGAAAATTTGCATTTAAAGTTTGGTGGAGTTCTTTCTTAAACCACCATTTGTAAAATATCCTATCCTTTGACTTTACATTGTATTTCATTTAGTATAATTTGCATTAGTTGCTTAATAAATTGCATGAGAGATGAAAGGGAGGGATCTCATATTTTAATTGAGTTTTTTGAAGGAAATTGATGCAAAATGAGATGGTAGCAAATGTAAAGAAATGAAGAAAATGGAAGATTTGGGCTTGTGCATATCCTACTTATCATTAAAAAGGTGTTGGGTCAAAATTTGCTTGAAATCTGTGGGGCCCGACCTCAATTCGTGCTAGTTAAAACCAAAGAAAAGAAGGATTTTTCACTGCCTAAGAATCTGGGCGAGTTCTGAAGAAAACGCGCGTCCCGAAGCTTCAACCCGAGCGGGTCGAAATCAACTCGAGCGAGTTGAGGCTAAACTCGAGCGGGTTATATTTGACTCGAGCGGGTTGACCCCAAAATCACTTTTTCTCTCATTTGGCTCGTGACATTGCTATGTATGCATCCTATCTACCATTTTCATCTCCTACAATGATGGTAAGAACCCTTTCTTTCCCTATCTCTCATGTATAGTTTCATTTATGTAGTTACCTCATGGTTAAACCCCTTTCTTCCTACATTAGCAATGGTGTTTAAAATCGGTTTGGGAAGGTTAAACCATGAAGTGACATATATCATAGTCAATCATATAGTATAGCTTGCATCGTAATATATCTCACATGTCTCATATAGTTAATACATATAGTTAAATTTGCATAGTCACTAATGGTCAAACCTCAATTCTCCTACACTAGAAATAGTGTTTAAACCGGTTTGGGGAGGTTTGATCATAGGTGACCTAAGAATTCACTTAGAGCATGCATCATTTAGTGTAGTCTAGATTGCATTCATTTGTTATATGTATTATATAGAATTGCATTTACTTAGAGCATGCATTCATTCATATCATATCATTGCATTTGTAGTTCAATTTCCAAAAAAGAAAAAAACTAAAAAATCCAAAAACATGTACTTTCTTTTTCATTCCTACTCCTACATGTACATTGAGGATAATGTCCAAAATAAAGTGGGGGATGGGAATTTATATTCCAAAAATGCATAAAAATTGAAAAAATTTCGAAAAACTCAAAAATATGTTCTTTAATTTCATAAAAACAAAATCCATAAAAATTTCAAAATTTCAAAAAACCAAAAACATGTTCTTTCCTTTATAGTGTAGAATTGTATGTATTGTATATATTTGTTTGTTTGTCACTCTTATCACATTGGGTCGACTACACCACATTCGAGACATGAAGGAAATAGAAGACCGCATGGTATGATCTTTCCAAATCTTCTCCCTCCTTTTTATATGTTAATGATAATGTGGCTATACTTTGATTGATGCGGTATGAACCTATGTGTTATTAAAAGTTTTCATTTAGTTTATATGACATATTAGTTGATAGAAGCATTTGCATTAGAATTGTATATATGTTAGTTGCATCATGGCATGTGGTTTGCATGGTTAGAAAATTTTTGTGAAAATGTCTATTTGGGAAGCTTGACAAGTATATATAAGGCCCTTGTAGATAAGTTTTCTCATTGAGACTTTGTTTGCTAGAATACCTTCAAGACACCCTAGGGTGTGTCATACTAGTATCTTTTGACCCATGGACTAAGGCCTAGTCAAGAGTACCTTGTGGTGTGATAACTCCTTGGCTACCGTTTATTCCAAGGTGACCTTTGAAACCATGCAACCGTTCTTTCACTTCTATCATCATGTTTTGCCAACAAAAAGGAAATGGGCACAAAAACCTCAAATTGAGTTCAAGTACCAAATCGAAATCAAATGTTTGAAAATTGCATCAAATGAAATGAGGAGCAAAAATAGAATCCTATGCTTTAATAGAAGTACCCTTGCTACAAATGGGGTTACTTTGAAAAATGTTCAAAAATGTAAAATTGAAATTGCCAAGTATCAAAATGCCAAACATAAAAAATGGCAAGAATTATTCTCCAATGTCAAATGCTACAAAAGTAGGGGAAAATAAACCCAGAAAGCAAACTACTATCAATGAAACTCATGTACTTTGAAACCCTTTTATCCTTTTATGATCCTACTTTGTTGCATGGTGGAGAGGGGACGACCCTTCTTCTTGTGTAGGCAAGAAGGGGAATTCCGCGATCCTACAGTGTTTTCTAACACCATAGGGACTTGGCTCTTGACAAAAGCATTTAGCAATTTTGGATAAAGGTAACCTAGTTTAACACAACTTGGAGGTTACTTGTTTGTATCCTCTTGGACTTAGTAACTAGGAGAACTATCTATGATGGAGTGTGTGCCCTTGAATTGCTTCCCTTGTAGGTGATTTCCGCCACTTAGATGAGGAAAGTGGCTATTCTTTTGTAGATGCATCCATTACTGATATTGAGTGCTTAATGCTTGGATATATCTTCATTTTGGCAAGCCCCACCTTGCCTTGAAAGAAGGCATCGTACCTCATGGATGTCTTATTGTGAGTTGAAGAGGCAGAGTGAAACCCGCTAATTGTCTCTGTAACACCCCCATATCCAGAGGAGCCTTAACTAGGCCTTCCTTAGCATATAAGGGCATTACCATCTCGGTTGCCCGAGGACAGTAATAATCAAATGTCGATAAAAGAACTATTATGTTAAATTACAAGTGATTTAAAACCATATAAACATTATAAAAGTTACAACTCAAAGACTACTCGCTATTACATCAAATCTCGTGAAGACTCATCCCTGCCCGGGCTCCAGCTATCAACAACATCAACACCTGCTAAGACAGACTGCTCACCATAAGGGATCACGGCAGACACATAAAACAACAAGACAACCACACAAGGTCGGCACTGAGATAAGATACGACAATAACAACAACATCTATCAATACAACACAACACAATCAGTCACACACACAATCACACCCACTCCAATCAATCTCCGTCACCGACTGTCCACTGGACCAGCCCTGCCAGTGGGGGACCACAGCCGTTCCCACCTAAGCCCCGCTCATCATACCGGGCGATAACCCTGTTCCATTAATGTGCACATCCCCTTCCGTGGCGGGTTCCACGAAGGGCGAAACTAGGGCGTGAAGCCACTCCCGCATGTGACTCCACTCAGCCGAGAACGCATCTCGAGAACCAGAGACAAACAATCACAATCAACAATCGTCACAACACAATTACGATAATGTACAACAACCACAATACACCCACACGACACCACAACCGACACACTAGACCATCTACAGAAACTGAGTAGGCGAACCTACCTTTGAGCCACTGCAACCAATCCATGCCAACATACGACATATCCAGCAATCAAGCAATGCCTATAACCACAACACAATCATCTATTACTACCAAGCAAACCTTAACTGCAAAGACAAGGATACGGATGATGATGACGACATACCTACAAGGAGAAACCCGGCAAAAGACCGCTACCCGACTAAGGTTACGCTCTCCTAAGGCATAAGGACCTTCAAAGGCTTCCATGGAGGTTTTATGGTGAAGGGAAGGGAAAGAGGCGACTAAAGGATAGAAGAAAAGAGGCGGAAATGATTTGCGGATTTAACAAAACGTGATTTAAAACCCTCGCTGAAAACCCGTTACTCGATCGAGTGTCCCACATACTCGATCGAGTGACCCCCTACTCGATCGAGTAACCACGCTACTCGATCGAGTAGCCTCTACTCTATCGAGTACCACTCATAACTCGGAACCCAAGGTAACTTTGGCACGCACTTCTAAAGACTATTACCGCCCTCAAGGTCAGTCAACGCTGGTCAAAGGGTCTCTAAAAGGGCGGGTATTACAGTCTTCCCCCCTTAAAAAGAACTTTGTCCTCGAAGTTCAACTCACCTATCTCAAAGCACAAGACACAGGAGCACAACGACGTTCCTACTCTTTCGAAACAGGTTACTACTCCCCAGAAACACCATCCCCCATGTCATCATCATCCACTGTCTAACACTCTATATATATATCAACCCTTGCAAGCTATCATATAAAACACCAACCCCACACTACAACCCAACACCATCAACGATATTACCCAACATATTATGAGATTACCCACTCACTAGTAACAACCATCAACACGAAACGTATCTCATATCCACATTCCGCATGACTATACCACCATGTTACTCAACAACGCGGTTCTATTAGGACACATGGCACCCCAACTATCTCTTAATGACTGTCTTTTAAAACATACTATCAACTTTCGCTTCGACGCATGAATTACTCAACGAACTAAAGTAACCACTTACAACTTCATACAAGCAATGTGACCAAAGTAATAGAAAATTTTGTAATTAAACAACAAAACATTATAAACGAACAACATCATAATTTCAAAATCAGCCTTTTTATTTTGCGACATTACTCTTCCCCTCTAAACAGGAACTTCGTCCCCGAAGTTCACCACCAAATTACCACACATGTTACTTATTACTTGCATCGTAACATAAATTAAAACCATATTATTTATTATGGACATTACTCACTAATCATATACTCGTTAAATTAGAAAACATGCACAACTCACTCGAATAACTAGCCGCCGTCGAGAAAGCATGTTAATATCATATGTACCAGTGTATGAAAAGATGTAACTCCGATGAATAGATAGTAAATATGGCGGATGTAACACTAAAGCAACAAGAAACAATCACCACTTCACTATTTGTTACAAATATGCATATAAAACCCAAGCGCGACTTCTAACATATGAAATTAACGGTTCAAAGGTGTTACTAAGCATCAATAACCATGCTAAACATCAAACATGTAATTATGTAACCATTAAACAATTTTAATTTTTCGAAAAGTTCCTGTAACAGTGCTACTCGATCGAGTATGTAGAGGTACTCGATCGAGTGCCCGCTACTCGATCGAGTAGCCCTGAGATCAGAATGCCTCAATTCTGTCACACCTGCAGCTACTCGACTGAGTATGGGGTACTCTGTCGAGTAACTACAGGTCAAATGCCTTGGAAAACCTGTCATAACCCACATGTATATATGCATAATCGTCACATAACTTGAGTCGGGATGACTCCCCGACTCACAAAATCCTGCAATCAAGTCAAGCTAGTAAATCCGGCCTTATGGCCAACCATAAAAATCCGAAAATAAAAGTTCTAACAACCAACAACTACCATAATCTAATGACGACTACCATCAACCAAACACAAAGATAAAGAATAGGAGTATCACTCCTGCTGCTGCTGCTCCTCCTCCATCACCTCATCACCACCACCATCGCCTCCCGATGTGCCCGCTCCCGATGACCCAATACCCGCATCAACCCCCGCTCCAGCTCCAGGACTCACGTACCACGGGGTCAAGCCGCCAAAGGCAAAGGACTGAGGCATCCCCCAAGCTGACTGATCCACCCCGTAAGAGTGGAAAACCCCACTATAGTCCCCAACTCCACTCCACCATACCGGATGCGGTCCCTATGTCCCAATCCCCTGAGTGTACGCCATCTCGTGCATATTCCTGAGTGTCAAAGTAGATGACACTCTCTCTGCCAAGTAACTCGATCGCCTCTCCGGGGTGTCAAGGTAGGGGTAGCACGGAAAATGGTGCTGCTGTGGTGGTGCCACTGGCCGTGGTCTAGTCTCAGCGGTCCTCTCCCTCACTCGACGGGGTCCTCTCCCCAACCTGGGCCTCACCTACACTACCGCCGCGTTCTCCTCCTTCTTCGGCCTGGGCATCACCTGGAGAATCGCGTCATCTATGAGGTAGGTCTGCAACTGGCGGGGCACGTCATCACCCTCCTCCTCCTCGTCGGAGTCAACAGCTGTCACCACCGGCTCTAACGGCTCGGTCGGTGGAAGGTGCTCAGGAGCCGGAATCCCCATCCAACTCATCCCCCACACTCTCCAGGCTAGGCTACCGTCAGCTAAAGTTCTCAACCATTTCAGGTCGAGATAGTAGTCACGGTCCATCGTAGGCACCGGTGTAGCCAGAGGCACATACTCCAAAGAAGCCTCAAAGGAGGTTAGCTTTTCAGCTAACCGAGTGGCGATAGCGCCGCAACTCAAGTACCGGGAAGTGGCAGTGGCCATCAAAGCAAGGCTAGCGCACACGATGGCAGGAGCATTAAAGACCACCTTCTCGGCCAGCTCCGGGTTCAAGTAAGACATCAGAAGCAACACCTCATGATTGTTCAGTTTACTAATATCCAGTCTATCATAAAGGAGGTTCGAAAGAGAACGAAGAAAGATCCTCAAGGTAACATGCTGAACATCATTAATCAACATGTTACTTGAGGTAGGAGCTGGCTTTCCGGTAAGACAAGGCATTAGGCGGCAGACACCGTACTCAGCAGGAATATCAGTGATGGAATCCTTGGGAGGCTTGGCCAACATAAGGTGAGAAGCGAAAAGGTCCATGGTCAACAAGAAACTTGTGTTCATCAACCGAAACTCCACAGTTTGGGCAGCTGGGTCATAACTAAAGGAGCTCATAAACTCCAAAGTAAGAAAAGGGTAGGAATGTTTCCTCAGCCGATACAACCCCGTAAATCCCAAAGTCTCGAATATGTGACGGACATCCGTCTCTATTCCCAAATCAGTCAGAAGTGTGGTATCCACACACCGAGTTGGCCTCATTTTGCGTTTTTGCAAAACCACAAAACGCTCTCTCTGTTTAAAATCTACAAACACTACCGAAGGGTACTCCGGTACCACGGGTACCACGGGTCCACTCCCTTCCCCCCCCGTCTCAGGCTGTGAAGCCCTCCCCTTTTTGCTCTGTCGGGTCTCTATGTTCAGTCTCGGCATCTGTTTCAGCATATAACTTAACCCAAACTTGTATAGACATGTAAAGCATATAATTCATACAATCGAACTTCAAATACTCAGCTAGGTACACACATTCACCAACAAGTTCCCAATTCAATATATAATTTCAATAATTCAGACAATCCTTATAGTTATGAAAAGTTTAGCATGATATACATGGTTTACTCAACCAATTCTAACATCCTAGCATGATTCAAATGCTATTCTACATACATGCTTAATGACATGTGAGGGATTCATACATACTCATAGAAAGGTAATTTAAAACATATCATCCTCAACCTTCAATATTAAAAACAGACAACTCAATTAGTATTGTCAGATGATCTCTACAGCTGTAGTAATTTTGACATATTCACCATCAATTAACATCACCATTATCATATTGAAGTTTAACCCTTACTTAAACCATCATATTCAACACTAAATTCCAAATATAGAAAATGAATTTCAATTTGGGGCACTTTTCAGACGGAGTTTTAAGGCACTTTTAAGGTGAAAATCGCTAAAATTCAACTTTCAACTTGGTATATACAACATGTAGTACTCAATTTCATCATCCAACATGTCGAAAACAATCAAACAAAATTTTGATTTTTGTAACCCTAGAAAATTCCGGCCCCAATTTGGCGATTTCTAGCCTATTTCTACAGCAATTAATCACCAACATTCATGAAAGGAAAGCATGTGAAGCATATTACAACAATTTAAAAGCAATAATTTGTCCATATGAATCGAAAATTTCAGATTACATCATTATTCTAACACATCCAAATTAATAAATCATGTAAATAGGGAAGAAAATCATACCTTGATTAAGTAGGAAAGTAAAAGAACGAAATTAAACAAGGAAAACAACCCCAAGAATCACCACCAACACAAGATGAGGAAAGCTTTTGAGAGGGATTTAGGCTTAGGGTTCGAATTATTGAAGAAAGAATGAGAGGGATAAGAAAGAATATGGGTCTTAAGAAACCCGTAAGTGGCTCTGTACTGTAGCCTACTCGATCGAGTGTCTAGGGTACTCGATCGAGTTCTCTCTACTCGATCGAGTAGGTGCTATTTCGTCGAGTATCTACAGAAAATTTCCACAACCAGACGTCATAGCTTCCTAACTAGATCGAGTGAGGTCTACTCGGTCTAGTAAGCACTCGCACTCGGTCAAGTAAGGTTGAGTACTCGGTCATAAATACGAGATAAATTGAAGATTCCTGCAAAAACAATATCGCGTGTCGATTCCAAACTAAGTTCGGAATTCGCCACTAGTCATCACACTTACTCATTTATTAACATTACTACTCAAGCGTATCATACCGTCTCAAAAAATAAGGTTTTCGTCATATTACGCTACAACAAATTACCTAACTCGGTTTACCTGCTACCGAGTTATTCGTAGGCATAATCCCGTCGTCACACCATACTTAAACTTATCTTACCACATTATTACCAAACTCATGTTCACAACAACATGAAACATATAATTAACTATAATTCATTCTTTCATATGTCATATAAATGCATACTCTACATAACCAATTAAGGCCTATTATGTTCCAAGTTCAATCATAAGCAAATCATTCTACATAAATCGATCGTCACGCAGCGGAAAGTTTCAACCAATAAGCAAGGCATATACGCATTACTATATGCTATGTCTCATATTATAACTCAACACTTCTTTAACTATCATCTTTATAGCTACAGTAGGAATTATAAACTCATATATGATTACCGTTATTAACAACCTGAAGCAAACACTAACATGATCACCTTCATATCACGGCATACACTTTCACATTTTCACGCATTTCTATCAAATAAACTCTTGTCACGATTCTCATAATCATCAAACAAGCTCACTAATCATGCCAAAACTTCACTATACACCATCCAAACGCAACTACTATACCCATCCCTACGTTAGCAAGGACTCAACCACAAATAATACCGACACAATTAACATATACATCACATATATACACACGGACTCCACATTCCCATACCCTGTGACTGGCTTAAGTACCATGGGGCCAAGATTTTGAAATAAGGGCGCCTACTCACCCAAAATCTAGCATCAGCGGGGCTCCCAGTATACATACACCAGGTTCATTTTATTAGACTCACTACGTTCATTATTTTCATTGGTTACAGGTTCCAAAATCGTCGCTCTGATACCACTTTGTAACACCCACATATCCAGAGGAGCCTTAACTAGGCCTTCCTTAGCATATAAGGGCATTACCATCTCGGTTGCCCGAGTACAGTAATAATCAAATGTCGATAAAAGAACTATTATGTTAAATTACAAGTGATTTAAAACCATATAAACATTATAAAAGTTACAACTCAAAGACTACTCGCTATTACTATCAAATCTCGTGAAGACTCATCCCTGCCCGGGCTCCAGCTATCAACAACATCAACACCTGCTAAGACAGACTGCTCACCATAAGGGATCACATCAAACACATAAAACAACAAGACAACCACACAAGGTCAGCACTGAGATAAGATACGACAATAACAACAACATCTACCAATACAACACAACACAATCAGTCACACACACAATCACACCCACTCCAATCAATCTCCGTCACCGACTGTCCACTTGACCAGCCCTGCCAGTGGGGGACCGCAGTCGTTCCCACCTAAGCCCCGCTCATCATACCGAGCGATAACCCTGTCCCATTAATGTGCACATCCCCTTCCATGGCGGGTTCCACGAAGGGCGAAACTAGGGCGTGAAGCCACTCCCGCAATTGAGTCCACTCAGCCGAGAATGCATCTCGAGAACCAGAGACAAACAATCACAATCAACAATCATCACAACACAATTACGATAATGTACAACAACCACAATACACCCACACGACACCACAACCGACACACTAGACCATCTACAGAAACTGAGTAGGCGAACCTACCTTTGAGCCACTGCAACCAATCCTTGCCAACATACGACATATCCAGCAATCAAGCAATGCCTATAACCACAACACAATCATCTATTACTACGAAGCAAACCCTAACTGCAAAGACAAGGATACGGATGATGATGACGACATACCTACAAGGAGAAACCCGGCAAAAGACCGCTACCCGACTCAGGTTACGCTCTCCTAAGGCATAAGGACCTTCAAAGGCTTCCATGGAGGTTTTATGGTGAAGGGAAGGGAAAGAGGCGAGTAAAGGATAGAAGAAAAGAGGCGGAAATGATTTGCGGATTTAACAAAACGCGATTAAAAACCCTCGCTGAAAACCCGTTACTCGATCGAGTGTCCCACATACTCGATCGAGTGACCCCCTACTCGATCGAGTAACCACGCTACTCGATCGAGTAGCCTCTACTCTATCGAGTACCACTCATAACTCGTAACCCAAGGTAACTTTGGCACGCACTTCTAAGGACTATTACCGCCCCCAAGGTCAGTCAATGCTGGTCAAAGGGTCTCTAAAAGGGCGGTTATTACAGTCTCACATCGATTATATTATTATTAGGATAGTTTAAATAAAGGTCTAGTTCTAGCCACCTTTTTACTCGGGATGAGTAAAGGTTCGGTTTGGGGATATTTGATGTGGCTCTTAATTACGCACATTTAGTCCCCTAATTGAAGCTAATTTTGCATACTAATATAGCATTTCATATCCATCAAATCCTTTCTATTTTGCTTTCCTAGTGCATTTTATATGTCTTGTAGGAAAGGAGATAATGAGGCGGAATTCCCATCACTCGCGCATATTCGGAAGCTTGTTGACGATCTTGGATGGACTAGTATGAAGGGGAGGCAAGAATTATGACCAAGGATGATAGGAATAAAGAGTATATGAACGCATCATAGGCATAAAAGCAAGAAAAAGGATTTTGCAGCTCAACCCGCTCGGGTCAAGATCAACTTAGTCGAGTTATCCTTCAACCCGCTCGGGTCAATCTCAACGCGGTCGAGTTGAAGCTCAGAACGCTCGTTTTCAGCTCAAATCGATCGTATAGTTATGCAGCGAGAATGTCTTCGCAATGGGGAGTCGTGGGGCTCCTCCTAGGACTTGCAAGGCTCTTTTCGACACCTAAGCATATTATTTCCTAATCTACCCTTGCTTAACCTAATGTTGTACTACTATATATACTCCATTTGTAATAATCAAGGGATTAAGCTTCCATAGTTTAGGTTAAGCTTTCCTAGATTAAATTAGGAGTAGATTAGAATAGATTAATCTCAATCATTCCACAAAATTACACTTTAATCTTTCCTTAATTACTGTTCAAGATTTCTTATTGGGTAACTGAAGACTATTGAGTTCTTATTGGAGAATTGACAACTCTTCATCAATCAATCAAGTTTTCTTCTATTATTATTTGGTTTCTATTTGATCAATCCTAAGTTGGTAAAATTTCTCTTATATTTATTTAATCCTTGTTTATTGTTTTACTCCTTCATCATGTTTAGACTTGTTAATATGATTGACACCCTTGTTAGCATGTTTTCCATGATCATGAGTGAGTAGTTTTTAACTAGGGATTAGTGGGGGATTAGGGGAGTTAATCATGATAAAGATTTATGCTTAATAAGATCATATGAATGCTTGCTTATTATTTTCCAACTTATGCACATGTCATGTTTGATGAAATACTTGATTGACAACCTAGCATGTTTCTCTTATCTTTTCAACAAGACTTGTAAGATATAAACCAACTCAAGGCTTGTTAGACCATGCATATAGTTGATTAGGAATAATTAAGTCGATTGTAGGTGTTGTACAGTCTTGACCGACTCGGCTCCGGGACCCAAACCTTCCTAGGACTCATTTATGTTATATCATCAGTTCTGGGCTTCTCCCATCACAAAAGTCTCTCGAGCACAGGTTTAGGTTCGGCCTCATAGGAAATGGACCACCTAACAACACATCTTCACAGACCATGAACTACGAGATCACCCCGTAAGGAGGCCGGTTAGTTCGCGAGAACAGCTGCTTTTACATCCGCCTCCATGAGCTTTTGCAATATTGTTGATCAATTCCATAATGAGTACTGTTTTACCCACTCCAGCTCCGACGTTAGGGAAAACCAAGTCGACTTGTAGGTGTTGTACAGTCTTGACCGACTCGGCTCCGAGACCTAAGTTTTCCCTAGAAATCGTAAGATATACACTAAATTGATTCCAACAATAATAATTTCTTGCATCTATGAAACTTGTTTTTTTTTTTTTTTATCTCACCATGATTCCCCTATGATCCCATGATTCCCTAGTATTGTTTATCATTTGTTCACACCCTTGTTTTATTGCTTGTTTACCTTTCATTTCTTTTATTAGTTTAGAATCATCAACCCAACCAATTGTGACAAACTAACCTAGTGTAACTACAATTAGATTAAACAATTTGAGTACCCTCGTCCTTTGGGTTCGATCCCGACTTGCTTGATATGCTAGTAGTTGGGTATAAATGTGTTTGAGAGCGTACAACGACACGCTCATCACTACACTTCTATTTATTTTCATTATTCATATGAGGAGGATGGGCTTACATGTCAAGGAGGATGTTGTATGTTTTTTATTGTTGTGGTTATGTATCTATGTGTTGTTAGGAGCTTGCATTTAGATTATGTGGCATGTAGTCAGTAGAATCATTTGCATTATTTGTTTATATGTAGGTTGTATCATGGCATATAGTTGCATTTAAGAATAAACTTTGGAATATGCCTAATTGAGAAACTTCACGAGTGAGCATAGGCCATTGTAGATACTCTTTCTACTTAACACTTTGTTTGCTAAAATAGTCTTAAAACACCCTTTTTAGTGTCATTCTAGTATCGTTCGGCCCATGCATATGAGCCTAGTCAAGAGTACCTTGTGGTGTGATAATTCCTTGGCTACCATTTATTCCAAGGTGACATTTGAAGCCATGCGACTGTTATTTCAATTCTAACACCCATCATTTTTCTAACCAAAGGGAATGGACACTATAATCGTCAATTGAGTTCATTTACCAAAGTGATAGTCAAATAGTTTGTAAGTTTTGTCAAGATATCTTCGTCCTAGTCTTGGGAGTACAAATGTGACTTCTATGATTTTCTAGAGTACCCTTATTACATATGGGGTCGCTCTCGAAGTCCCTTTGGTGCGGATTTGCATATGTTAGTCACCGCCGCACTCCTTTGCCGAAAGACTAATTACCAAGTGTCAAAATGCCTATCATAAAAAGGGCAAGAAAGTGCTTAATGTCAAACGTTACAAAAATGGGGGAAAATAACCCAAAAGCAAACTACCATTGTGAAATTCATATATTTCGACCCTTTTATCCATTGATGGTCCTATCTTTGTCACATGGTGGAGAGGGGACAACCCTTCCTTTTTGTCTAGGCAAGAGGGGGAATTCCGCGATCCTAGTGTGTTTTCAAACGCCACAAGAACCTTACTCTTGACAAAAGCATCTAGTAATTATGGAGGAACGTAGCCTATTTTAACACTACTTGGAGGTGATTTATTTCTATCCTTTTAAACCTAGTAGTTTGTAGAACTAGTATCTACGATGGAGTATGTGCTCTTAGATCGTTTTCCTTTTAGTGCTTCTGGCACTTAAATGAGGAGAGTGGCTATTATTTTTAGATTCATCCTATTACTTGTTTGTGTGCTTAACTCTTGGATGTATCGCCATTTTGGCAAACCCCCACTTACCTTGCAAGAAGGCATTATACCTCATGGATGTCTTGTTGTAAGTTGAAGGGGCGCATTGTATCTTAGTGCTACGTATACTTTTTTTAGCACATGCGTAGATTTTCGATCAACTTTTGAGAGCACTAAACTGTTTTAATTGTGCCAATTGTGGGCAATTGCTTTATTAAGAAAAAGACAGACGAACTTGTGCGACCTGCAACTGGTGACTACATTCTCTACTTTTCAGCTGGTTTGGGGGAGCTTCTATGACTACAACTGCTATTACCATTCTTTTACTTTCTTTTATTGTATTATCTTTAGTTAGCTAGTCTATTCCCTTTCTTTTGTTAGTAGTTTCCTTTAGGTTGCTGCTAGGGATGGCAATGGATCCAGGATCCGATCCAGATCCGCCAGTGTAATACTACGGTTTTACGAGTCTTTGGGTACTCTATTGAGTGGGGCTTACTCTGTCGAGTAAGTATGTTTTTGTACAAAACAGTAGTCTTCCTGTAGGGTACTCGATCGAGTAGGTGGCACTCGATCGAGTACGTTACTTACTCGATCGAGTAAGTCGGTTATCGGGTGTTATTTGATGGGTTTTGTTAATAATGCGGGAATGATATAAAAGGCTTTCGTCACTTTTCTCAAAACACTTTTACAATCTAAAAACCTTCAAGAGAAGATTTGGAGTTACGTTGAATCATCCTCGCCGCATTATTAGCAAATCCCGGAGCTAGAAGTGTCGGAATTCGTCATTCTTTATACCTTTGTGATCCTTGCGTCGAGGGTAAGCTTTACATATAACTTTTATATTGTTTTGTTAATATTGGTTAAACCCTAATTGGGTGATTTGGGGGTTTTGGGTGATTTATGTGAATATGGTTGTGATGGTATGTATGTATGTGATAGGAGGAGGTTTCGTAGAGGAAAGATTCTGATTAGCTGCTAAGACCGTCTATGGTGTTGCATTTTAGATAGGGTTTCTCTACTTAGTATTAATTACATGACTTGTGGTGATTGTGCTGTAGTTAGTAAATGTTGATTGTTTGAAACGGTTGTGATTTCATATTGTTGAATGTTTCAGACGATTGTTGAGGTTGTATTGTGATTGCAGTTTATCTGTATGTGTTCTTCGGGGTGCGTCCCTGGCTGAGTGGAGTCACTTGCGGGAGTGGCTTCACGCCCTTGATTCGCCTCCTGTGGAACCCGCCACAGGAGGGATGTGCACATTAATGAACATGGGTTTATCGCTCGATGGAGATGAGCGGGGCTTAGGTGGGAACGGCTGCGGTCCCCCACTGGCGGCGAAGAGTACCTGTTGCGATGGATACTCTGGCAGGGCTACACACTTTAGTGTGTAGTCAGTATGTGGAGACTGGAGATGGAGACTGGGGATTGTCTGAGTTGTTTGTATGCTTGTTTCATTGTGGCTTCGTTTTATGTAATTAGTACTGACCCCGTTTAAATGTTTTAAAAACTGTGGTGATCCATTCGGGGGTGGTGAGCAGTTATTGAGCAGGTATGATATGACGCACATGAGATAGCTGGGATGAGTCATCACGTGGCTGTTAGAAGAGTCTTCCGCTGTGTCAGACGATGTCTTATAGTTGTGACAGTTTTGGCTAGTAGACATTCTTGAGTACTTTGAATTTCATTTTAACAGTTTTGGTTTGGACATGTAATCACTTAAACCGTATTTACTTTTAAAGTATGTTTCTTTATTGTCTTATGATTATCATTGCCTCGGGTGACCGAGATGGTGACGTTTTCATACATTAAGTGGTCCTGGTAAGGCACTTGGAGTATGGGGGTGTCACAGCCAGACCCGACCCGCATGTATCGAATATGGATCCTATTTTTCTGGACCCGTTGGATACGGATCAAATCTGTATCCATTACTTATAAAGCGAATATGGATCTAGATCTCACCACCGAGACCCGGATCCAATCCGCAGATCTGTTTTCAATAAAAATTTGTTTACTTTTTAAGTTTCCTCACCTTGCTGACTTCACAGGTTCACAATTTCACATTTTAATTCCTATTTTATAAACCCTACTTTTCTTTTGCTGCCGTCAATCTTCATCCACCATACCAATTTTCATTCAATCTTCATAACCATACCAACTGCCATGCAAGGTCTTTACACCAGGCGTTGTTCATTATTCTCTTCACAACAACTTCGTGTCTCTGTCCCTCGTTCGATCGCCATCGAAGTCTAGAATTCCTCATTCATAAATCTTTAAATATATTAGGATTTGTAAATATTTTCTTTCTGATTTTATGAATACATCTCTCGTTATTTATGATTTTTAGTCGAATTTGCAGCTGTTTTGCAAATTTGTTTACCAACATTTAGAGCTTTTTTTTATTATTATTAAACCTTTTGATTTTTTATTCATTTTACATGGTTTACCTTCGTTTCTCTTTTCCTTCCAAAATTTCATAATTTCAGTCTAGTTGCAACGTTTTTCCTTTGTTTTTCAAAGTTGTAGTATTAACTTTTGTATTCAATTCACTTTGTATTTGAAGTTTGGTGTTTTTCTGCATCATTTCTGTATGTAGAGATGGTATTGAAATGCTATCAAGCAAGTAAGCACTGACTTCCAACCTCTCATCTTATTTTTCAATTTTTCGGTTGGATATACCTTAGACCCGCACAAGACCCAGTTCCGACCGGGATCCATTGGATATGGATCTAGATCTGGGATAATTGGACCCGTCGGATCTGGATTGGACATGGATCCAGTGTGAAAAATGCGGATGTGGATCTGGATTCGATTGGACCCTGTCCAGATCTGGCCCGTTGCCATCCCTGGTTGATGCTGATGATTGTGGTGATTTCTATGCTATTAGGGTACAATGAGGACACTGTGACATTTAGATTTGTGGGAGGAGTATTTAACTCAGTTGTGTGTTTTAATTCTGTTGTGTGCATTTATTAAAACTCTATAAAAATTAAAATCAAAATTCAAAAATATGTTATTTCCTTTGGTCTAGGTTGAGTCTTGGTGAAATTGAGTAGCAATGATTATAATTTGGGTTATTTTTGCATTTGAGTCCCAATTTAGTTATCCAAGTACATTGTTTTGGCCTACTACTTTTGAAAACAAAGCTCAAAGAACAAGTCTTGACCGTATTTGACATACTTTATGCTGATTAGATTTGACTAAATATGTTCGTAAACCACTTAAATTCTTAGGTCTATAGAGCTTCCTAAGCCAAAAACATCAATAAACCAGTCTCATTGTTAATTAGGCTTGAGTCTGCTTCTCCTTGTAATATCAAACTACATAAGTATGAAATTAGTTTTATGATATTTATACGCGTTTATTGATGAAGTACATGAGGGTAGGCGGTTCTTACAGTTCAAATACGCCTTACATTGCCTTTTGTTTATCCCGTTTGAACTTGTGTAACCGTTTTATATTCCATATAATAGCTACATTCCTAGAATTTGCTTACCTTATTGGGATAGTCGCAGTTGCTTATTTTCATGCCTATTTTACTACTATGGTTGGGTTGGGACTAATAATTGTCATGTCGGTGTAGCAAGTTTTTGTTAACAATTGTGTTGTATCCCTTATGTTGAAAGAAAAAAAATATATGAAGCAGAGAAGAAAAATAAAGAAAAGAAAAATAACCAAGAAAAATAAATTAAAAAAAAGGAAAAAAAGAAGGAAAAGAAAGATTGCTTCATTTGTTTTGTTAAGGGATAAAAAAGGAGATATACTAGGAGTCTAATACATTTTTGGAGAGTAGTTTGTTTTATCTACCATGTGTCAAAGTTGAGATGATTTATGTAGCGGGTGTGTGGATATGGGCCACCGACATGCTTATCTGTGGACATGCAGCGGCCTGAAAGCAACGTTCGGGGACGTAGAAATGCTTTCGACCGGATCGCTTTAGATTGGTCGGTTTCGTCTTATGAAGGTCTCGAAAACAATGCAGAGATGTTCGGAGTCACCACCAAGAAATTATGGGATGCCTGAAAACCATTTGAAATCCACTTTATACCTCGGTCAAATGAAGCACAAAGTAGTGCTTGACATAGGTACTAAAGATAAGGATTCGTCCCTCTTATAGCATCATAATGCTAAAATGGCTCTCGTACGCCCTGAATAAGGTCATCCACTATCTAAAGGTTCTGAGTAAGAGGTGAGGGTGTGATTTGGGAATCTCTTTAATTAAACGCCCAATCCCGCCCACGGTAGCGGCCTCTACTGATCGATCTTGGTTGGCTAAGTGCAAAAGTTGATAAAACGGGTAAAGAGCATGAATGCGCATCCACAATTTTAAATCTAACATGTGAAAATTTGCTATGTCGGTTGTTTATCCAAATATCAAGTAATTGATGTCGAGTTGGATTTAAACGTTGATTTGCATGTGAAAACGGAAATTAAACATCCATTTACCAAGTTAGGTTTACGGTGCTTAACACGATCCATTTTTTTTTTTTTTGAAGAAATCAGCTTCTCATTAAAAATAGGAAAGAGACTCTTACAAAGTACAGCCACTAAGCAAGCTTACAAGTTTTCTATGAAATCAAAGAAGCTACCATCTCCTCTAGTAAACTATCAGTAACATTTGAAAATAATCTAACAGAGACATAATACTTAATGTTTTTGACTAGCTGCTCTACAGTCCTAGAAGAACCATTAAACAGACGTCTATTTCTCTCCTGCCAAAGCAAATACACCACAGCAGCTGTACTACATCGAGCCCATTTCTTCCTCCAACCTCGTCCTTTGTACTTAGCAAGACGTAGGAATTCTTGCCTAAGACACAAAGGTCTTCTGGAAATGCCAAGCCAGAGTAAAATATGCTGCAAGACTAAATTAGAGAAGGGACAAAGGAAATAAAGATGGGAGATACTTTCCAAAGCTGCACAACACAAACTGCATCTGTTGACCATGATCAGTCCTCTTTTCATCAAATTATCCACCGTGGGAAGACCATTTTGAACAGCCATTCTCACAATGATAGCATGCCTAGGCATTACAACACTATCTGATCGGAGCCATTTGGTGTTCACAATTAAGCATATGTGGTCGTTGGTCAATGGTCGATACAAAACACAATTTATACTTCACAAACAACTCTACAATTAGTAAAGAGGCAAGTAAAGGTCGGATCCCAAGGGACGGGTATTGAAATGAAGATTCTATTGTAACTAGTGGTGTCTAGGGGTGTCACAAATTGGGTTGATGTAGAAGGTTACTAAACTAAGATAGCAATGAAAATAAACTAACAAGATAAATAAAATAAGGGTGTAAACAATTGATTAAAAGCACTAGGGTGTCATGGGTTCATAGGGGAATCATGGGATATGATCATACAAACATGTTCTCAAATTATAAGCAAGCAATTATTGTTGTGATGGATTGAGTTGGGTTATATCTTACAATCCTAGGAAAGTTTGGGTCCCGGAGCCGAATCTCTTGGATTGTACAACACCTACAAGTCGACTTAATCTTCCCTACTTAACACATGCATGGTCTAACAAGACTCGAGTTGGGTTATGTCTTACAAGTCAAGTTGAAAGGATAGAAGATGATAGTAAATGCAAGGATTCATAGGCTTAGCATTTCATCAAATATAACATGTGCATGTATTAAGATCAAAACAAGCAAGCAAATAAGATATGAAAGCATATTAATTTAAGCATGAATCATTCCCCATGTTGGTTTCCCCTAATCACCCATTAAACCCTAGCTAAGAGACTACTCACTCATTATCATATTGATCATGCTAGAAAGGTTGTCAATCATACTAACATAATGAAACATGATGAATAAATGAAAGTAATTAGCAATAATTAAAAAGGGATTAAGAGATTATACCTACTAATGATTCCAATAATAAAGCAAGAATAATAGAAGTACTTGAATCTTAGATTGAGAGGTTGTCAATCTCCCAATAATAACCCAAATAATCTTCAATTACCCAAAATAAAGTAAGAACAAGAGAGAGATTAAAGAACTAAAACTTGGATTAAAACTTGAGTAATATTTGATTACAATATTGAAGAGAGATTTGATTGATATTAACTACACTAATTATTGATAAGAAGAACATGCTCCTCGAATTAGACTAATGGGGTATTTATAGTGAAAATTAGGGAGGATGCATTAGGGTTAACTAAGGGCTAAACTAGTAATTACACTTTTTAAGTTGAGCAAGGAGCCTCCGGGATTATCCGAGAGAAGGGCTTCTCTTATCGATGCTTGAGGAATGAAAACGTCTTTGTCTTTGTGATCCGTGCGGATGGGAGTCGGGACGGCCGGATCTGGTGAGAATCCGAGCGGATTCTTGGGCAAGACGCTCGGATTGGCGAGGGGGAATCCGAGCGGATTCCTTTGCGGGACGCTCGGATTGGCGAGGACGGACGGATTCTCTACAATCCGTTCGGATTGTAGTTCAAAGAACTTTCCTTCTTCTTTTTCTTCCCTTTTCTTCATGAATTCCTTGGGGATTTCCTTGGGGACTCAAGGATCCTTTTCTCAACAATGCTCTTCTACTATGCTATGTACAAAGGCCTTCTAGTCTTGTCTCTCCTTGATGCTTGGTCATTGAATATGATCAATTTAGCCTTGTTTTGCCATGAAAATGCAAGATTCTTACTCCTTTCCTACCAAGGGATCAAAATCTCAAAGAATATGCAAAACAAAGAACTAAAGATAAGAAATGACCCAAATAGGCACTAAAAAGCATGGAAACAATGGTAATTCGGGGGCTAAATATGCGCCAATTATGGTCACATCACTATCCATGAGAGGTTTAGCCCACCTCAAAGTTGGATGCTGACCATGAAAAGCAGAGTAGACCTGAGACATTATAAGTTTACCAGATTTGGTCCATAATTGCAACCGAGCTTGAGCAGCATCAATGGACCCATTTTGACAGATAAACTCATCCCTCGTGGCCAAGAGAGCTTTCCAAACTATTGTAGAGCTGCAACCTGGCTGCACTCTCCAACAGTCATCTCTTTGGAAATAGTACATCTGACACCATTGCACCCTGACTGATTGGGTATCATGGCTGAGTCTCCAAAACATCTTCAGCATAATAATGTGAAGTATAAAATATAAACTCGTTAATCTAATCCGTCATGTATTCGGGTTAACCGGAATAAAGATCGCCCTAGACAAGTGCTGGGAACGAAATGGAAGCAGTGTCAGGTAGCCTTTAAGGCGCGAGCCTATGGGCGGTGCAAGGGGGTCCCCTAGTTTTGTAAAAGATGAAGAAAAGAAGGACATTGGGGCGCGGGTCAGACGGGAGCCCAAATAAGCCTTCTGGTTTTGCAAAAGGTTGTTTAGACCGCTTTAAAAGGTTTGTTAAAAACCGCTTTTGTTGAAAAGGTCATTAAGATCACTTTTGTGTTAAAATGTAAGATGTGACTAGGAATATTCATCATTATGTTGATGATATTCGTTGTCGGGTTTGAATTTGCAAGCTTGACATGAATAGTTTCGTAAATAAACATGCAAAATATATTTGCTCAACCGTTTCATCACCGTACTCGAATTAAATCGACATGGCATGTATTTTAGCAAAGGGTGACATGCAATATGGTTAAGACAAAGAGGAAAATACAATGGAAAGTGCTTGATATGAGCTAACTACGTTAAGTTCATTGCTTTATAATTAGCCGATATTTATCATAGTACTCGGGGTTAGACCGACATGGTATGTAGAACCAAGGATAATTATGAATATGACTAAAATTCTTGCAAATGTGAATAAAAGAGGAAAATTGTTAAAATGGGGAAAAGAGTGTTAAAATACCCTTTAAGGTATAATTAACCAAATAATGTCACCGAATCACAGAATTAACCGTCGTCATATAAAGAGCCAAGGGTGATTATGATTTAAGGTTAAAAATGTTTATCATAAAAATGATTTGAAATGGTAAAAACTGTTTTAACAAAAGAAAGAAAAACGAAATAAAACATTGAGGAATGATGAAATCAAACACGTTGAGTTCTGACCTGAGAAGGCATATAAGGTGCGAGCCCCTAGGTGAGGCAACGGGCTTTTGTCTCAGGCCAAAACTTAATTTTGGCTCGATCTTTCCAAGTTTTCAATCGTGATGTGCATGTTTTATTATGGTAAAGTCATGAAAACAATAAAGAGAACATGAAACAAGAGGACTAATTACACCCTAATACTTACATGTTCATTTGCTTGACGAGAAATTGACAAAGTGTAAAACTTGTGAGTTGGAAAACTCGATTTGAAAAATCGTTTTGTAAATATGGAGTGTTGTTTTGCTTTAGTGTGAGTGTAGTTGGTCGAAGTGGTAAGTCAAGTATTTTTAATACACGATGACGGTACCAAACAATGTCTTTTCAATCGGTAGGTCAAAAACACGTGTCGGTTTTTGAATTTAGAAGTCGAGGTCTAGAATTTTAAGGGAGAAAGAAGGGGCAGACTCTCTTGTGGTTGTAAAGGGTGGTACTTGAGGGGTATTTATAAAGGAATGTGTGGTTTTGTGCATTTTGACGACGTGGCCATACTGGCCACCCAAAGAGGCGCAATCATGTGGGTGATACAAGGGTTGTCCTGTCCTTTTCGCAAATTTGGAATTTATGTTTTGTTTTATCCTAGGTTTTGTTAGGATGTGTTTTGTTGTTGATTATGTTTTCTTAGTCGTGTAAACTTGTGTTTTGGTGTTATTTAGGGTCGGTGTTTTATGCTTGACTCGGGTTTGATTTTGTGTTGAGTTGGGATTTGAATTTTGAATCGATTTTTTGTCCGGTGTCATTTTTTACTCTAATTAGTGTCATTGCGACCCCGTCGTTGTGCATAAAATATTCCAGGTATTTTTGAAATGTTTTAAAATCTTTTTCATTTTCGAAACCTTTTTATGAGCTTTCTGACACGTAGTTATACAAACTGTCGATCAAATGTAGCGATTTCTGAAATATGTTGTAGTCCGATAATTATCGGGTGTTTGTTGGGGATTATACGGATACTGGGTATATACAGAACTCCCATTTTTACTTAGGCTTAGACAAGGCGAAAGTCAAAGTACAGCCCTCATGTCAATTGTTGATTACAACCTGAAAACCGAAGCGACGTTGAGACGACCCAAAAAAATTTGAGTCGAGGACTTGTCCTTGGGAAGGGCGACGTCGAGGCGAATCGGGGTTTCAAGTTAAGGACGTGCCGTCGGTAAGAGTTTAGATTATGTCGACTGCCGGTGCAGGTCGTTTAAAGTCCGTTAGACTACGTATAAAGGCTCGCTAGCCATAGTAAGGAGTCATACCTGAGGCATCTTCGGGTTATATCCTTGGTTTATTCTTGCACATGCGTAGTGGCTCGCCAGCCATTGATGGTCGAGTGATCAACTGTGGGAAATAGTCTAAATCATCGGGCCTACTTCAAGAGATTGTTTGTTGTCGTTGCGTGGAGACTCGCCAGTCATTAATGGTCGAGTGATCGACGGCGGGAAAGAGCCTGAATCATCGGGCCTATTTTAAGAGGTTGTTTGATTTTGGTGCGTGGACACTCGCCAGCCATTGATGGTCGAATGATCGACTGCGGGAAATAGCGTGAATCATCGGGCCTATTTCAAGAGGTTATTTGTTGTCGGTGCGTAGACACTCTTCAGTCATTAATGGTCGAATGATCGACGGCGGGAAATAGCCTGAATTACTGCGCCTATTTCAAGAGGTCATTTGTCCAATCGACCCAATGGGGAGTGACATCGATGCTGCCGGGGGCGAAAGGTGCCAGGTTTTATTTTGTTTGATGCACGTTCGTTGCTGCTTATGCAGGTAGGTTTGCATGTTTGTTGAAGGATGACTGCGTGGGGAGGTCTTCAAGGATTCCGCCGGGGAATTTTTGATGTTTGTAAGCAGATGCTTGGCTTTTTTGTTTTTTTATATTTTTTTGTTTTATTTTTCGTTTTTGTGGATTTGTGGGTGTTGTCATTCGATGTTTTCCAAGTTAGTTGTTTTGTTGTTGTTTTGTTTTATGTTGTAGGATTCTTTGTTTTCTTAACTGTCTGCCTTGCGTTCGAAGACAGTGGGCGAGGCGGCTCGGGTTTACCCGGCTTTGAGGGGTTGGACGGTGGCTCAGAAGAAGTACACCAAGTCGACTTACTTGGAGTGCAGGCATCAGGTGAACGCAATTCGACTTGGCAACGTGAGTTTCTATTCTTTATCCTTTCTGTTTTGCGAGAATTAGAAGAAATAGGGTGACTATGTAGCTAGAAAGCCCCCAATTAGTTAACTTGTCTTGTTGTGAATCCAGTTTGTTGCGAGGCCCTGAGAGCACTACACAAGGTCTGCGTTTGTTGGAGAGCGCTTGCGGCCTCGTAGTTGTAGTCACCTGTAACTGAAGACGATGTTCGACCCGGTTTGGTACCTTGCTGAGCGTTTGGCTCGCCAGTGCTTCAGGGAGACTTTTATTGTGCCTGTCGACCCGCCTAAGGTGTTGTTCCAGGAGTCAACGCATGACGAGGCTTCGTAGCACCTTCACGATCGTGGTGGCGAGGAGTTTTTGTTGTCGGGGGTGTCTTACGATACTTTTCGCTTGTCGAGGCTTGCTTGGTACCCGATTGGGGGTACGTCTTCATCACCCCATGTTTGTTACTTTAGTTTTGGTAAAGGGAGTTGGTGGTCTTTTGATGTGGTTTCATGTTCAGGGTGTTGACCACCTCATGAGGACCCAGTCCCCAGCTTTCACGTCATAGACCATCTACTTGGGGCCGAGTGGTGAAGAGTTGAAGTTACGTCTGCCAGAGCTTGCAATTCCTGAGGTGACCGACATCGGCATAGAATGGAGGCTGACAGTTTTGATGGTGAGTTGTTAGTTTGAACTCTTCCGTCCGGGTTTTGTTTCTGAATTGTGTTATGCTTTTTTTTTTAAGGTTGTGTTTTGTAATGTCGGTGTCGACAGGTAGTCATCAGGCTCTGTGGCAGATGGCTAACCGTTGGACGACGCTTGCTAGTGACCTGGGAGGGTGGGAGGGAGGATCGTTTAGGTACCTTTTGTCGGTTGCCCTTTTGATTTGCTTTTGCTTTGCTTTCATGGTTCATGAGCTTGACGATCTATGTTTTATTTTGTAGAGCACTGTGGATCTGGCAGAGTCGGCCCAGGTTTGTGCTGATTTGGATTAGGCGAGAGCGATAATCCAGTCATAGGGGGTTGGACTCACCACTCAGGACCAGGAGTTGAGGCGTCGCGAGGTGGAGCTATGGAGTCAGGACGCGGATAATCGGAGATCGCTTCTCTTATAGCTCAGTCTGTTGTGGTGGAGGCTTCTTGCGGTTATCCGGAGCCGGGGATCATGATGGAGCGGGAGACGCTGGAGAGTCCTCTTGAGAGCGTTGCTGACTACGAGACTGTGTTCGCTTTGGCTGTGAACCCTGGCGAGGGCGCGGCTGGTCCGCCGTGAGGCGTTGAGTAGTTTGTAGTTGTCTTCCGTACTTTGGTTTGTATTTTATGTATAGGTATATTTTGTTTGAGGCGGTTCTGTATACAAGGCCTTTTGTGTATTTTTGGTTTGTAGTTTTTTTTTTGCTTGGCCTTTTTGTGTTGTGTTTCGGAGAAATACGGTTGACGGACGGCTTCCCGCTTGCTTTAGTCATTTGTACCTATAATGTTAGTGTAGAAAACAGGCAACAGGTAGCACATTCGCTACATATGCACATAAACAAGCAAAAATCAGGCAAAAATGCATGTTGAAATAACTACGATGGCTCGAAGTTAGAATTTGAAATTGCTCGTTTGAAATTGGATTTTTGAAATTCCGCGACAAAATGTCACGCTTGGATTTTTCAAAAGGGAATTGTTTTGAAATTTTGAGAAATTAATACGTGTTTGAATTGAATTAACTCGAAAAACTGCATCAAATTTTGTCGAAATTGATTTGCAAGTTGAATTGAAACTCAAACCGTCTTTTGAATTTAAGACAAAGTGAAACTGAAAGAAGAGTTTGTAAATGTGCTGATTTTCGAATTTGCGAAATCGAGAATCGAATTTGCGAGAGCGATTTTTGACATTTGTAAATCGATTTTGCGAAAAAATTTCATCAAGGAAACGATCTGTCGCGGATGGGGGTGACTAGACCTTCCCCCCCTTTTTAAAAAAAGAAAAGGAAACTCGTATGTTTAAAGGTGAGTCGTGAAAACCGTGCCAGATTTCGTAACACGTGAATCCAAGGAAATATGAGTGTGAGAAAACACAAAAAAATTTATGGGCCAGCCATAAGAGGCGCGAGCATTATGGCGGGGAAAAAGAGGTGTCAGGAGAAACACAACTTCAAGGACAAGTCAAGCTGTGAATCCTTAGAACCAACCTAAAGAAACGCAAGCATCTTGGCGATCCAAGGGGACTCTCCTTTTTTCTGAAAAAAGCGTTGATTTCTTTGCATAAATAGCGAGTTTTTGCTTCATTGCTTCATCATCCAAAACACAAAAATCTATACGAAAACTTCCCCTCTTCTTCCCTAAAAATACATGGATACTTTTGAAGGTAGGTTGCGACATTGGTCTCGAGATTTATCGCCTCTCGAAAAATATCAACTCGATGTAATGAGAGTTGGTCAATTGTTGGTGCTTCGCCAAGTCAAGGTTCAATCTTCAATCCTTGATACATACTCTCGGTTTTGGGATACGAAACATCATGTTTTCGTCTTCCCGAAGGGCAAAATTTGCCTGCGTGCCGAAGAAGTAGGTGCTATTGAAGGGTGGTCGGGTTATACTCCGGTGCTTCCTCGGACTCGGTTGTGCTATAAGGAGGCATTCTGCACCATGCTTGGCTTGTCGGTATGCCAAATGAACTTCCTTCTTGCCCCTCATGGTGTTGACATATTGTCCTTTATCAACATCTTTTCCAATCGGTTGGATGCTAATGTTTCTGAGGTTGTTAGAAAAAGGACCATTGCCTTTTGCCTAGTGCATGTTTACCTTCTTGTTGATGTTTTGAAGAATGAGGGACCGAAATGGTATGATAGAATGGCCTTCATTCACATTGTTGAGAAAATGGAGCATAGGCGGGACCCGTCTTGATTAGTGCTTGGTGAGATCGTTCAAGCCTTAGATAACAAGGTGCCTTGTGGAAATTCACCATCATTTGGATCTCCTAGAATCCTCCAAGTATGGCTTATGAAGAGGCTAAGGTATGTTGAGCCTCCAATTGATGCTTCTTCTTACTCCTTCCGACATCTTACCATGAAAGAGAAGTTGTATGCGGATAGCTTTATATGCACCGAGGCCTATTCGACCTCGAAGTTGGTGGTGGAGGGCGGTTTTACGTCCGTTGGGTGGTGTCGTGGTGGTGCTTGAGATCCTTCACGGGATTGCTCGCTTTGGCCGCTTCTTCCCGCTCGTTGATGATTGTTAGTTTGAAGGTTGCTTCCTTCATTTATTTGAAAGGGTCATGAGGCAAATGAGCCGCCAAAAAAAGGTGCTCGCTCAAGATACTCTTTTCCAAGAGACTATGCTCAAAAACTCCAAACTAGTGGAGGCTTTTGAGAGGTGGTGGGCCACTCGGCCAACTTAGGAGGTGTTGAATCCCTCTCTTACGACATGAGTGACTCCTGCTTATGCTAAATGGTCAAGAGCTTCCACCTTGGAAGAAAGGTCAAAGTTCAGCAAGGATGAAGTCAATGACTTGAAATACCGAGATGCGGCCAAGGCAATCGTGCTTTAATTGATGATTTTGATAATGATATGAGCACGAGCGTGATGAGGCAGCCAAAGAAGAGGAGCTTGGGTCCCAAGGAGGCTTAGGGCCGTGTGTGGGCTAGACTTGGGCCATGTAGCAGCCTGAGTGCGGTAGTTATTACGGATCCATTGAGGGTCTGTTCCGAGGAGGAAATTCGTGCTAGGCGAACTAGCAAGAAGAACAAGGGGGAGATGTATCCGAAGGCAAAGGCAAGGGTAGAATGGAGGAGTGAAGATCTCCGTCCCCCTTTTTATTATTATGTTGTATTAGTATTTGTGTGTGTGTGTGTGTGTGTCATTATTATGTCGTATTAGTTATGTTGTGTGCTTGTGTGTGTTAGTTTTACTATATAAAATGTCCTAGTCGGCGCTTTGGCTTTGGAAGTCGGTGACTCGCTTAGCCTCTTATTGTTGCCAATTTGTAATTCCGCCTATTATTAATTAAATAAGGGAATTATACGTTCCAGAAAATGTTGTGAACATTTGTTGTTCCCTCATCCATTTTGTCAAGGCAATTCAGTTTGAATTATCCTAAACTTGCACATGTGAAGGGGAGTTTGTTTTGGAAAGGGAGAAAGGCTTTCTTTGTTTGTTTTTTTTTTTGCTTTTTTTTTTAGAGAAAAGGGTGTATGTTTTTTTTGTTTTGGAATTTGTATTGGTTGTCGTTTTTTGTATGTGGGAGTGGTTGTATCCTTCTTGTGTAAGAATGGATTGCCTACATATTCGCCTAAAAAGGCGAAATCAAACCATGCTCGTAGTTCAAGGGTTTCTTTTTCTTGTTTGTTGATGTTTGGTTGGTGGGATGCTTGTGTCCTTCTTGTATAAGAAAGGACTGCCTACGTATTCGCGTGATGCAAAATCAAATCATGCTCGTAGTTCAGGTGTTTTTTATTTGTTTGTGTAGATGGATGATGCTTTTGACATATAAAAAGCTGCTGGAAACATGGCATGGTGTCCTAACTTAGACTCGATAAACATGCAATTTCAAATCAGAACTTTTAAGGAATTGACTTGAGAGTTTGGGTGCGGTCGTTAAAAGGTTTGTTGATGCTGAGTTGTGGCCACTAGTCGTGAAACTAGGCCTCGTTGTTGGTGCTAAGTTTCAAAGGTAGTATTTCTTGAGTTGGTCTAGGTTGGTTAGGTTTGTGAAGTCTTCCCTGTCTAGGCCACTCAATCTCACTGCGCCCCCCGAAAGGATTTTCTTGACTAGGTATGGTCCTGCCCAATTGGCTTTGAATTTCCCTCTCGGATCGACAAGTAACGGTGCTCGAACTGACTTGAGGACCAAGTCGCCTTCTTTGATGTTTCTGGGTTTTACTTTCTTGTTGAATGCATGTTGTATACGTCGTTGGTATAGCTAGACGTTGCGCAAGGCGTTGAGTCGCCGTTCGTCTAGAAGGATGAGTTGCTCGTACCTTCGGCAGGTCCACTCTGCTTCCAGAATTTGGCTTTCAAGTAGGATGTGTAGATATAGGACTTCCAGCTCTACTGGTTGCACTAGCTCCATACCGTATGCTAGGTAGAAGGGTATTGATCTTATTGGTGTTTGAATGGAGGTTCGGTATCCCAGAATGCAATTGGGAGTTTGCTCGGCCAATCGCGGTAATTGTCTTGCATTTTCTTGATGATTGTGATGAGTGTTTTGTTTACTGCCTCTACCACTTTGTTCGTTTGGGGACGGTAGGGAGATGAACGATGTCGTTTGATTTTGTATTTGTCTACCAAGGCTTTTGCTTCGGCTCGGATATAAGAGCCTTGGTTGCTGATGATTTCATGGGGTACCCCATATCTGAAAATGATGGTGTCTTGGATGAACTTGGCCACTTGTTTAGCGATCAAGACTGTGTAAGATTGTGCTTCCACCCACTTTGTGAAGTAGTCGATAGCGACTAGGACAAAGTAGTGCCCTTTGGTGCCTATTAATTTGACTTTGCGGAAGATGTCGAAAGCCACGGTCGAGAACGGCCAGAGTAATGTCATGGTGTATAGAAGGGATGGTGGAATATGTTGTATGTTGGCGAAGATTTGGCAATTGTGGCAATGTTTGACGTAGTTTCTACAATCGGCTTCCATGGTGGTCCAATAGTAGCCTAACCGCATTATTTTTCGAGCTAGCATCATTGCGTTCATGTGAGGGCCACATTCTCCATTGTAGACCTCTTTCATGACTTTCTTGGCTTTGTTGTGGTCAATGCAAAAGAGAAGGATTCCTTGAGGTGTTCTTTTGTAGAGTTGATTTTGATTTATCACGAATTGTGATTCAAGTAAGCGGATGGCTCTTTGGCCCTGTTCTTTCTGGCTTTTTAGAGCTGAACTTAACTGAATGGAGCTGAACTGAACTGAACTGAGCTGAACTGAACTGAAAGGAACTGAATAGAGCTGAACTGAACTAATGCTGATAGTAGTAGTAGTAGTAGTAGTAGTAGTAGTAGTAGTAGTAGTAGTAGTAGTAGTAGTAGTAGTAGTAGTAGTAGTAGTAGTAGTAGTAGTAGTAGTAGTACTAATAATAATAAATATATTTATTAATATTAATACTATTACATTAATATTAATACTATTAGTATATTACAATTATTACAATTATTACTACTATTATTCTTGTTATTATTATTGAAGAAGAAGAAGAAGAAGAAGAAGATTACTACTACTAATAATATATATACTAATAGTTATATACTAATTTGAGTGTTTAGGTAGCCACCACAAACTACCTTCTATCCTAATTAGATGGAATAATGGAGCACCAATTTGCCATATTGTTGTTTAAAGTGTAGCTCGTGTAAGTATCATACTAATTTGAGTGCTTCGTTAGCCACCAAGAACCACCATCAATCCTATTTAATTAATTAAATAAATAAAACTTAACAAATCCTAATTTTATCTTTAAAAAAACAAATAAATTCTGAATGATTAATTAAAAATCAAAAAATAATATTAATAATTGATAAAAAAAAAAAGTAAAATACTTTATTAATTGTTAAATTGGAATCAATCTTTTGAGTCATTTGAGCAATTAGAATAAGTTTTAAGAAAAATGATGATTTAAGAGTTCATTTGGTTGGGTTTTATGTAAAAAAGGGTACTAAAGGGAATGTTTAAAAAAAATGTATGTGAAAAAATAAAGTTCGTATTTGAAAAAAAAATGTATTTATAATAAAAGTAATAATAGTAATATTTTTAATAATAATATTAGTTTATTAAAATTAATAGTAGCAATGTTATTAATAATATTATAATTAATTAATAAGATTATTCATATTAATAAGAGTATTAGTAATTGTATTATTTATATTAATATCGATATTATTGATTGTAGTAATCACAATATTCATTATAATAATAATAATTGTGTTGATTAATTAATTAATAACAATAATAAAATATTAATAATATTGATATAATAATTTTAATATAATAATAACAATAACAATAATAAATAAATAAATATTAAAATATTAATAAAATCTGTAATTTTAAGATAAATAGAAATGAAATGTGTTGAACATAGTGGGGCTGAACTGAACTGAATGAAGCTGAACTAAACTGAACTAAACTAAACTGAACTAAACTGAATGAAGCTGAACTGAACTGAGCTGAACTGAGCTGAACTGAACTAAACTGAACTGAATAGAGCAGAGTTGAACTGAAGTAAGCTGAAAAAAAGCCAGAAAGAACAGGGCCTTTGTCCTCTTGGATCGGAGTTGGGAGGGAATTCATTTTTTGGTTTTGTAGTTAAGGATGCCTTGGTACCAAGGTTCAGCATGGTTTTCTTCGTCGTTGTTGTTGGCGCAGATATGAGATGGCTCACTCCTTCTCTCGACGCACAAAGGCATGGATGTCATGTCGCTAGGTGTATTGATGAGTGAGGCAAGTTTTGCTAGGGCGTCGGCAAATTGGTTTTCTTCTCTAGGCAAGTGGAAGTAGTCAATTTGGTCAAAGAATTCGGCTTCTTAATTGATTTTTGCTTAGTAAGGTGCTAGGCTGTCGCTTTGGATTTTCCATGATCCGGACACTTAGTTGATGATGAGAGAGGAATCATCGTGGACCCTCAATCTTTTGATACCAAGTGTTATGGCTGCTTGTAGGCCGATGGGGCATGCTTCGTATTCGGCGGTGTTAATGGTGACAGTGAAGTCCAGCTTGACTGAGATCGGGTGATATCAGAAGGAATTTGAGGGGTAAAAATTTGAGGTCGAACTCAGATAGCATGAGTGTCCATCTAGATACCCTTCCGTACAATACGGGCTTTTCAAAAATGTACTTGATGGGGTCCATCTTGGAGTAGATGTGAACCGTGTAGCTGAGCATGTAGTGTCGTAGCTTCTTTGTGGAGCACACCAAAGTGAGGCATGTTTTCTCCAATTGGGTGTATTTGGTCTCATAGTCAATGAACTTTTTGCTGATGTAGTAGATGAATCGTTCTTCGCGTTAACTGTTTGTCCTAGCATTAATCTCATGGCCGTGTGGGTGACGGTCAGGTATAGAGATATGGGAGTTCCATGCTGTGGCGGCTTGATGGCGGGAGGCTTGGCTAGGATTTCCTTTATCCTGTCGAAGGCCTTTTGGCAATCATCATCCCAATCGGTGTGATCGGTGACCCAGAGCTTCTTGAAGATAGGTTCACAAATCATGGTGAGCTTGGCTATGAAACGGCTGACGTACTGAACTTGAACCAGAAATCTCCGAATCTCTTTCTCATTCTTAGGCCGAGTCATTTGTTGGAGAGCTTTGATTTTGGTTGGATCGATTTCGTTGCGTCTTTTGCTGACAACGTGTCCCAGGAGTTTTCTGGAGGTGACCCCGAAGGCACACTTCTGAGGATTTAGTCCTATGTGGTATTTCCGGAGGCGGGTGAAGAATTTTCGAATGGCGTCAATGTGGCCACCCCGTTCTTTTGACTTAACGGTAATGTCGTCGACGTATACCTCTATTTCCTTATGCATCATGTCATGTAGGAGAGTGGTGGCGGTTCGGTGATAGGTTGCTCCGGCGTTGATTAGACCGAAGGGCATGACAGTATAGCAATACGTCTCCCACTATTTAGTGAATGCAGTTTTGTGCATGTCTTCCTCAGCCTTTTGGTTTGTGTATCTGGCGTACCCGTCCATAAATGATAAAAGGCCGTGTTCGGCGGTGTTATCCACCAAGACGTCAACGTGCGGTAAGGGGAAGTCATCCCTTGGACTTGCCCTGTTTAGGTCGACCCGGATTCTCTAATCCTTTTTTGGTACAGGGACTTAGCCACCCAATCGGAATACTCGGAAACTTTGATGAATCTGGCTTTGAATTTCTTATCAACCTCGGCTCATGCGGTGCAGCTTTTGTTTCACAGGTTTGGCTCCGGGCTTAATGGGTATCATGTGCTCTACGATCTCAATGTCAATCCAAGGCATATCTTTGTAGGACCGTGCGAATACGTCCTTGTATTCGAGTAAGAGGTTGATGAATTGTTATCTTTCCGAAGGGTCGAGCGTGGTCCCTATCTTAAGTTCTTGAGGTGTTTGGTCAGTCTCTATGTTTATGGGCTCAATCTCCTCAATGATGGGTGTTCTAAGTTCGCATTTGTCGAGTTCTTTGGCTAAATGAGGTGGGTAATCACTCAAGTCAAAATCGTCATGTTCATTTAGAATTGCATTACAGTTAAAATGAGACGAGTCGTAAGCAAACTTGGCATTCATTAAGTCAATCTGAGTGGAGAGCTCGGACAGGACAGACATCTCGTTGGAAGTTAGAGGCGACGCTGTAGAGGAGGTGGCCAGTGGGACAAGCTCCAGGTTGCTACCTTCCATGGGAGTAGGAGTGATAATAGTTAACTCGGCCTCTGAGACATCCCCAAGATTGTGATAAAATAGCGGAAAAGGGACTTTGTTGGTGGACGGGGGAACGATTTCTGGGACAGCCCCCAGTTTATCGTAGAACAGTGGAAATGGAGTTTTAATAGGGGTTGTTGTGAATGTTAGGACCCATGACAGACTGTGTCTCTAACTTGTCATCAGACTCGAGTTCAAACTCATCTCCACTTCCCTCCTTGAAGATAAGGCCTTCTCCGGTCGTGATTTTGAGAATGCGGCCTCGGCGATCAGTGCATTTGATGGTCTTCCTCCAGCATTGGATAATTTTCTCTGAGTCAGCATCAGAAATAAAATCAGTAGGGTCGAATTAGTTGTGTTTGATGAGGGCGATAGTTATGATCTCCTCGTTGTTGAGGTGCTTGGTGTTGTCTTCTACAAAAAGGAGGCTTACAGCTTGCCCGTCAAGGTAAGGGGTCGACTCAGACTTGATTGGTGTAGCATTGATTTTGCTGTCAAGGATGAAGTAGCAGTCTTGAAAGACTTCTTTACCCGGATGTTTGACCTTTAACATGGGATCACTGATCGGCTCAGAAAAGCCGTTGTAGGGTTCAGATTCTCAATCAAGGACAAAATATCCGTTGAGGGTCAGATGGTATGGGCGAAGGATGACCCCGTACTTTTTGCGCTTCCTCACGAGATGGCCCATCTCCCGGATGTCTTCATCAGACGGTTCATAACCTATTCCGAAAGGGATGTTGGGGACCTTGGCCTTCTTCAGAGGAGGCAAAGTGCTGTTTAGTGGGTTGAGGGACATGTTGGGGAAGTACCCATCCGCATCAGGATATGGTTAATCGTGAGGTTTGAGAATGGGTCATAATAAAAAGATGTTGGGTCATCATTTAGGGCATTCACGGCTTGTAATCCCCACATTTCGTCGTTGAATTCCTCAGTGACTTGAGAGGCTATCCCCTTTTCCATGATAGCTTTGATAGGGGATGCAGGAATGGTGATCGTTTTTCGGTTGAAGGGGACCCTGATCTTCTGCTGAAGGGTTGAAGTGACAGCTTTGGTGGCATGGATCCAAGGGCGCCCTATGAGCATGTTAAATGATGCTTCAATGTCGATCACTTGTAAGTTGACTTGTCTTTCTAGGGTTACATTCATGACGGTTAAGGTAGTCAGACCGGTGACTTTGCGGCGAGTTCCGTCGTAGGCGCAGACTCCTTGGTTGGTTAGGACAAGGTCAACTTCCTTAATTCCCAATTTACGTGCGGTTTTGAGAGGGATGACTAAGATCATGGGTATATTCCTCTACAAACATTGGACCATTATGTATAATGCCAGGTTGTGGTTGCTTCTGAATGGAGGGATATCCTTGTCGGAGAAGATGACGGGGTTCCTCAACTTGGGAATGTCTTTTTTCATGTGAGCTACCTCTTCTTCAGGTGAGGAGGTGAAGGTGTAGGGTGTTAGGTTCATATACCTCTTATAAGACATTTCTTATTGTGAACGAATTAACATTTTAATATGAGTTCATTAAGATCTAGTGCATGCATAACTAAATAAGATATGAAAGAAAGATAATGTTCCTTACATTATATTGGTTCGAAATAAGGGCAATAACAAGAACACCTTCCTTGTTTGTTCTTGAGCTTAAGTGTAATGGATGGTCCTCCAAAATCCCAAATATAGAGATCCTCCTCTTGTTGCACCCAAAACAAAACTATTAAAATAAATCACCCACTATCCACTACAACCCCTCCATTTTCGGTTTACATATAAAATGGACTTCCATTTTATTTTGTCATTTGTCACACAATATGTCACATGTAGCATATAACATGTTATTAATTAATTTAATGCATATTTATCAAATAAATATCATTATATACATTAATTAAATTACATATAACAAATTGTCTAGTAATTCTTGATCACATAAATAAAATGGCTCATACAATTATAATTCACAACATTTTGAAATTATAATCAATCAATCATTCTTAACTTAATTGTTTCTCAAACAATAATGAATTTTAGTAATAAAATCTTTTAATTACTAAAATAAATCTTATTTAATCAAATTACAATAAGATATAAAAATTCTAACTCACAAATGAATTGTTCAAATTTAGGGAATTGATTAACTTGTATCGACATACAATTAATCAACTTATCCATTAAGGGAATTGTCCTATAGGTGTGACCTTAAGGGATCAACTGATCACCACCGTCAAACTATAGTAATGTTAAACTCTAGTTAGCTAATCATTACCGATTAATGTTAATTAGTTGACTATATAATAAATCATCCCTTACGTATTCTTATTATGAGATTTAATAATGATTTTAAATCATGTGATAGCACTATTGTTGAGGACACTTACTCCAACAATCTCCCACTTGTTCGAGACAAGTGTGCATCACCAATTCTCTTCTCCTATTATAATCTCCCACTCAATACAAGGTGTCTTGCAGGTTGTACTTGCATTTGATCATATCTTGAGTGGTTTCCTCGATCTGGAGAGTAACTGTCTGACCAGAATTATCTACCGTAGATACCTTCCGAGCGTGGCCACGCATTTTCAGTTCACTTCTCCTCGAGTGGCCCTGAGATTTTCAACAACCCTGACAAGAGGGTGGACAATTCCTATCGCACTATTCCCTTCGTATAGCCACAGTTCATCGTGACCCAAAACACACACATTTGACTTCAGTTACGACAGTCGTAGACTATAGATTAAAGCCAATCAGAAACTTGTGCCAACTTGGGCGAATAGTCTCTAGTTAAAAGAATTGACTCGTAAGAATACTATAGTAGCTCTTTCCACGACCAGGCTTATGAATTTCCAGAACTCTATAAGCGGTCACTGCCCGACAGAGTGTCTCATACAGTCTGTCTATGTGATCGACCAATCATCCCATATGACCTTATGGCACTTGAACTTGCCATCAATCGCATCACACTCTAGTCACTTCGAGACGTCACCTCCTATAAATAACCAGGGGCGAATACTATGTTAATCCAGTTCACTTCAATGGGGTTCAATATTGTCTCAACAACCCATTTGGATACAACAAAGTAATGGATGAGTTTAGAGAAACTCGAACGATAAATGCGATTATCATATATGAATAGTCAATACCCTATTACTTCTTTATATCTTATAATCTATAGTGTACATTTTACACTAGTTAAAATGCAATAAAAGCTTGGTAAGTGGATATACCAGGTATCCATACATTCCAACTTTATAAATTGCTATTTCCTTCTATTCAATGTAATTTCTAATGACATGAATTTATCTAAGTAGATGTCTAGTCTTCTTACTAGACTTGGGCTCTTATACTTGGAAGATGCTCCCACTGTTAGCATATAACTTGTGATAAAGTCTACGGTAGAGGGATCTACTCTTACTCCCTATGTTGACCATCTTATCACAATGTACTTAGATTCTATTTGTAGAACTTGCAATGGTTGAAACTAAAACATTTCTCTAGTCACTTCCTCCTAAGTCAATAAAATCAGCCTAGGATTTCGATAAATCCTTATAGGTTTGTAAACTAAAGTTTGTGTAACTCTTCAACACACAATTTAGTATATCATATAAACATAAGAACGAATCCCCAATTCTTCTCAAGAATCTTAAAGGATGTTCTTTATGGCTTTCAAAAGACCTTTATTCGAATTAACTTGTTATTGACTTATTATGCTCCAAGCATATGATTCATCACGGCGTGTACATTTAATGGCATACATAATCATTCTAATGGCGGAAACATTAGCAATCGATTTCATGTGATCAACAACTTATTAGGTTCAGTGAACGACTATGACTCTATCATAGTAATTCCACTTTCATCAATATGAATAACCTACTCAACCTTGTTGATGTTAAATAGATAAAGAATCTTATCATTATAGGATACTTATCTAAGTGCCAATCCAAAGTTCCCTATGTCATAATACATTCGGAATTTTGGAATGCAATATGTCTTCTTTCATTGCGAATTGAAAACAAAAACACTCCCTCATAGATGGTAGTGTTAGCGTGTTATTCTCAATGAGTAATATGACATCAATATGGAAACAATTTCTCCCACTGAATTTCATGTCTATACATGGCAATCTTGACTCCTGATGTGACCATAATTAGAGCATATTTAGTCCCCAAATTAGCCTTGTTCCCATGCTTTTTAGTGCATATTTGGGTCATTTATTGTCCTTAGTTCTTTGTTTTGCATATTCTTTGAGGTTTTGTGTCCTTGGTAGGAAAGGAGTGCAAACCTTGCATTTTCATGGCAAAATGAGACTAAATTGATTGAATTCAAATGACCAAGCATCAAGGAGAGACAAGATTAGAAGGCCTTTGTACATACTATAGTAGATGGGCAATGATGAGAAAAGATCCTTGCATCACCAAGGAAATCCCCAAGGATTTTATGAAGAAAAGGGAAGAAAAGAAGAAGAAAGCACGCTGCATGACAAACCGAGCGTCTTCCCAAGAAGACACCCGTCCACCAAGCTACAATCCGTGCGGCTTCCTTACAAGACGCCCGGGCAGCAGCATCCAGAAGACGCCCGTCTTCTCCCAAAGACGCCCGGGCAGAGACCGCAGAAACCGCCCGTCCCGTGCCTAAGACGCACGGATTCCAAGGCAGCACAACTTCGTTTCTTCAAGCTTCAAGAAAGATGCCCATCCTTCTAAAAATACCGGCGTTTCCTTAAGTAGGGACTTAATCGTCATTTAAGCCCTTAGTTAACCCTAATTCCTACACCTAATCCCCACTATAAATACCCCATTAGTCTAATTGGAAGAGCATGTTCTTCTTAGCAATCTCTAGTGTAGTTAATATCAATCAAATCTCTCTTTAATTTTGTAATCAACATTTAATCAAGTTTTAATACAAGTTTTATTTCCTTAATCTCTCTTTTGTTCATCCTTTATTTTCGGTAATTGAAGATTATTTGGGTTATTATTGGGAGATTGACAACCTCTCAATCAAGCATCAAGTAATTCTTTTATTCTTTGCTTTATTATTGGAATCATTAGTAGGTATAATTCTCTTAATCCCTTTTTAATTATTGCTAATTACTTTCATTTATTCATCATGTTTCACTTTGTTGGTATGATTGACAACCTTGCTAGCATGTTCAACATGATAATGAGTGAGTAGTCACCTAGCTAGGGTTAATGGGTAATTAGGGGAAACCAACATGGGGAATGATTTATGCTTAAATTAATATGCTTTCATGGTTTATTTGCTTGCTTGTTATGATCTCAACTCATGCACATGTTATGTTTGATGAAATGTGAGCCTATGAATCCTTGCATTTTTTACCCATCACCTATCTTTTCAATGTGAGTTGTAAGACATAAACCAACTCGAGTCTCATTAGACCATGCATGTTGTTGAGTAGGGAAGACTAAGTCGACTTGTAGGTGTTGTACAGTCTAATCGATTCGGCTCCAGGACCAAAACTTTCCTAGGATTGTAAGATATAACCCTATTGCTTTTTATCAATTGTTTACAACCCTTTTAATTCAACTTGCTTGTTTACTTTCATTGTTATTTAGTTTAGTGACCTTCTACATCAACCCAAATTGTGACACCCCTAAGACACCACTAGTTGCAATAGAAATCTTATCTCAATTCCCGTCCCTTGGGATCCGACCTTTACTTGCCTCTTTACTAATTGTAGAGTTGTTTGTGAAGCTATAAATTGTGTTTTGGTCTAGGTGCTCCTAACGACAAGTTACCGAAAAGACGTGTCCGACCATAAATGGCGCCGTTGCCGGGGACTGTGTTAACTTGATTTAGATTTTCTTATACTGTCATTAGTTATGTCTTTCTTTGCCTTGAGGAAGTAAAACTCCTCAAGGTTTGTTCTAATTGTTTTCGAGTTGTTTGATATTTTGCATGTCTAGAAGGTCACAAGGTGATTTGTTACCTTTTGATCGTGAAATTGAAAGAACTTTGACAACCAATAGAAGACTTGCTAGGAGAAATTTGAGAGGTATTGGTGAGGTTGTAGATATTCAACCAACTATTGAGTTCATCAACCCTTTTGCAAGAGAAGGTGAGGAGAACCCAACACAAAATACAACACAAAATCAACCCACAATGCCTAAGTTTTCATCACATTCCGTACCCACCGAGGAGAACCTACCCAATGGTACTCCCACACCACAACATCTAACCGGAAATTTTATTTCCAAATCCGCATTTATCCAATTAGTCGAAAGAAGCCAATTTGGGGGGATGCCTAGTGAAGACCCTCATTCTCATATGGAAACCTTTTGTGACTATTGTGATGCGATTTCTCAAACCGGTATAACTCAAGACCAAATTCGATGGGTCTTATTTCCTTTTTCTCTCATTAGCACCGCGAAACAATGGTTGAAAGGCCTTGATAAGGCTACTCTCGGAATTGATTCTTGGAAGAAGTTGGCTCTAGCTTTCTACAAAAAGTTCTATCCACCGGAAAAGACTAACATGCTAAGAGCTCAAATTACGGGTTTTAAGCAAAGGGATTAAGAATCTTTGTATGAAGCTTGGGAGCGGTTCAAAGGAATTTGTCGCTCATGTCCTCACCATGGACTTAGCGAGTGGTTCTTGGTACAACAATTTTGGAACGGTCTATATGAAGATTCAAGGAACATTCTCAACATGGGATCAAATGGAATGTTCACCGAAGTTGATGACAATCAAACTTGGAACAAAATTGAGGAAATGGCGGTCCATAACTCACAATATAGTAGACCTCGCAAGGCTACTAGAGGAGGAAAGCATGAAGTGGACTCCGTTACTCAATTGGGTGCTCAACTTAGTGCTCACATTGATACCATCAATTTGAAATTTGAAAAGGTTATGGCTAGACTTGAAGAAGACTCAAAATCACCAAAGCATCATGTTAATGCCATGACGGCATCTTCATCAATCCCAAGTGGGATATGTGAGAATTGTGGAACTTTGGGACATGACCAAAGTGAATCTAGGGGAACAAATGAACAAGTAAATGCTTTCCAAGCATACAAGAGTGGTACCCCTTATTCCAACTATTACAATGAAAACACCAAATTCCATCCAAATCTCTCATACAAAAGCCAAAATGTTCAAAACCCTCAAATAACATACACCCCACCTCCCATGAGAAACCAAAATCAAAGACCCTTTTACAACCAAAACCAAGGTTACCAAAATCAATCTCCATACAATCAACAAAATGACCAAGGTTTTGATGTTCAAAAAGCGGTCCTTCAAATGCAAAAGAATCAATAAGAGTTTTTCACTCAAATGCAAAAAGATAGTCAAGCAAAAGAAACCACATCAACAACATCCTAGCTCACACCAAAATGTTGGAAACCCAATTGACTCAACTAGCATCTTCAAGCTCACAAAGACAAAAGGGGCAATTACCACCTCAAAGTAATCCCCCAAGACATGAAACGGTTAGTGCCATTCACTTGAGAAGTGGTACAAGGTATGAAGCACCGAAGAAGCAAGTTGAGGATGAAATTGTGGAAGCTAGTGACAAAGAAGAAATTGTGCAACACTCCAAGGATGGAGAACCATCAAAAGAAGAAATTTCAAAGAAAAATGAAGACAGGGTCAAGGAGAAGGAGCCCATTGTGATTAGACTTCCTTTTCCAAGTCGTCAAGCCAAGCCCAAATTTGATGACCAACTTGGAAAATTTATGGAAATTGTGAAGAATTTGGAAGTCTCAATTCCTTTCACGGAATTAATAAATCACGTGCCGGCCTATGCGAAATACATGAAAGACATCCTCACAAAGAAGAAGTCGATCCGGAAGCTTGAGACTATCGCCTTCACTAAGGTGAGTAGTGCAATACTTCAAGGAAGTTCACCTCCAAAACTCAAGGATCCGGGAAGCTTCTCAATACCGTGTACCATTGGCGACACCACGATCAACAAAGCCTTATGTGATCTAGGGGCTAGCGTGAGTGTTATGCCGTACTCGGTGAGTAAAAGGTTGGGGATGGGAGAGCTTAAATGCACCAATATCACACTCCAAATGGCCGATAGATCGACGAAGACACCATTAGGGATATGGGAAGATGTTTCCGTACGAGTTGGGAAATTTTTCATCCCGGTGGACTTTGTCATTGTTGATATGGAAGAAGACTCCAACATTCCAATCATCCTAGGAAGACCTTTCTTACACACCGCGGGTGCGGTGATTGATGTGAAACATGGAGAGCTCACTCTAGAAGTGGGAGATTAGAGTATAACTTTCAATCTTGACAAGACCATGAGAGCTCCCCGTTTGCATGAACCATGTTTTATGATTGATCATTATAGCCGGAAGGATGATAGGAAGAAGTCGGAACTCTAATGGAAGAAGAAAATTGAAGATGCTCCATTCAAAGAGCAAGTGAATTGTAACAAAGAGAGCTTGCAAAACTCACCAAAGTCAAGCAATGAAGAGGATGGCCTCATTGCCCAAGACAAGAAAATGGGAGAGTTGTCTCTATCAACTCAAGAGATCTTTAGTGATCAAGTAGATGAAGTTTGTGGTCTTTGGGATGACGAGTTTGAAGGGATTTTTAATCCCTATATTGGCAATGCTATCGATCAAGATCGACAACAAGGGCAAAGATCTATTGAAGATCTTTATCATGATAATGAACAAGCTTTTGATTACTTCTTCAAGGTGTTGAGCAACATCAACAACACCTTGAACATGCCCCCATGACATCTCTATAAGGATGAGAGTTTGGTGGAGTCCTCCCTAAACCACCATTTGTAAATACTTCTAACTCCCTAACTCGCATTTCAATTCTTGTATTGCATTTTTGTTATTTTTGGATTTCTATACTTTGATCAAGATAATCATCATTTTTGAGAGAAGTGAGGGAGGGACTAATGATTTCAATTGATGTGTAGTGCTTTAGCTTAGTGTGGGGATAGCAATTGCCTAGGCTATTCATGCCTTAGTAGTGCCCCCACAATGAAGAACACGAGATTTTGAAGAATGAAAAGTGACAAGGGATATGCAAGTACACGGATGGAACTGAATCCAGGTAAAAAGGGGTAGAATCCGAGCAGTTTCAAGAGAACCCGCCCGTCTTCAGGCAATCCGGGCGTCTTGGTCAGAATCCGCCCGTCCTTCATAAGCTGATTTTTTGAAATTTTGGGACTGTTAGCAAATCCGGGCGTCCTGCAATAGAATCTGCCCGTCTTCAGAAAGACGCTCGTCCTGAAAGGAAAGACGCCCGTCTTTTTGGCTGAGAAAAACAAGAAAAATCCCTGGAAAGGAATCCGCCCATCTTCTGTGAAAGACGCCCGTCTCGCATTTACAAATCCGAGCGTCTTTACTGAAAGACGCCCGTCTTTAGGCGAGATTCCTGAAGCCCAGAACAGACAGAATCCGGCCGTCCCGAAGGAAAGCCGCCCGTCTTCCCCCTGCATTTCAAATTTTTCGGGTTTATTATAAACCCCCTCCCACATTCATTTCTTCATTTCTTCATTCAAAACACTACCCATAAACCCCAAAACTCAAAACCCTCATCCTCTCCATCACAAAAACAAGATTTCCTCAACTACATTCATCAAAATCAAATCAAAACATCCTTTTAAAAAAAAAAAATTAATCACTCCTCTTTCAACAAAAATCAAAACCAAGCACCAAAATCTTCAACCTTTGAGTCGATTTTTGAATTCATAAAGGCGAAGCCTTTCATCTTTAAATCGATTTGGGTATACTTGTAAATTGAAGATTTTCACTCTTTTCTTGGTTTAATCATCAATGGCAAGGACAAAAGGAGCAACAAAAGGCACCAAAGGCAAAGGCACTCTCAACAAGACAAAAGAGTCTTCAAGCAAAGAAAGCCTCATTGGCTATGGTGGTAGCTAGCTCAAACTTGGAAGTGCAACAACAACAACCTCCCTTGGAATAAACAACATCTACAACTCCGGAAATTGCTCAACTTTCGAACTATCCGGAGGTAATTTTCATTTCCAAATCCCATAGGGACACTTTTGCCAAGTATGCTAGAAAATTATTTCTATCCACCAAGTTTATTTGTGAAGATGCCTTAGATAAGTTGGGTGTCCTTGAGCAAACTAGAGCCTTCTTTAAAGCCATGGGGTTAGAAGAATTGTTTACAACAAAAGAATTGACATACCCCTCCCTTACCTTAGAATTCTTGAGTTCTTTGAAAGTTAACAAGGTTGAGACTATGGAAAACATCGATTTCCGCCTAGCTAATGTGAGTAGGCGCATCTCCTTTGAGGAAATAAGTAAATCTTTGGGTCTTAGTGATTCACCGAGTTATTTCAAGAATGTTGGCAAGTATGACCTCGCTCCTCTTTGGGAGGCGATTTCCGGAAGGAAATTTGAGAACTATCATGCTAGTCGCGCTCTATTAGTCTACCATCCGGGCATTAGAGTGTGGCACAAGGTCATAGGGAATACCATCATTGCAAGAAAAGACACCAACCACTTTACCAAACTCGATTTTGTTCTTCTTGAGTCGGCCTTAAACATTGGAAGGAAATTCACCAAGCCTTTCAACTCTCTAAGGCTTTTGGTGGATAGATGGTTAAATGTTGATTGTGGGAAGCAAGGCACTACCGTTATTGTGAATGGAGGTCTAGTCACTATTTTAGCTAAATACTTTGATCCGAACTTCAACAAGGATAGCAAGTATGTGGCGAAAAAGGGTGGTCACCTCATTGATATTGATACTATGATAAACAAATACAAGTGGGTCTCTCATAACCCTCTTGACACCAAGTATGGGTGGCTCACTAGTGAGGCTAGATCTTTTACTTTGCCTTCGAAGATTTGTCGTTTAAGTGTCCACCGGACCAACTATCTCCTTCTCCTCTCAAAAGAGGCCGAATACATTATCCGACAACAAAGGGATGAAATTGAAATGCCCTCCTCTTCCATTGTCACACCACCCTATCCTTTCAAGTACCAAGAGTTCAAACCCGAAGGTGTTGAAGCAAGCAAAGATTATATGACTCTTCTTATGCAAGAGATGCACAAGCAAGCTTTCAAGGACCGGGAAGATGCTTACTTAGCCCAATATCCACCCCTCCTTCACTTAGCTAGGCAAGGACTACTTAATCCTTCATGTCCTTTGCCTAGTTGGGCGGATAGGGAAGTCTTCTTTCCGAGTGCATCTAGGGGTGAGATTCCGGGTGACAATGAGGTTGTCGGTGATGAAGATGTTGATGATAACATTGATGAAGAGGCTAGTGAAGAAGAAGAAGAGGATGATGAACAAAGTGAACAAGAAAGTGAAAAGGGAAGTGGTGATGAGTCCACTTCTATTGAGGAAGATGATGCTAGTGATGATATGATGGAAGATTAGCAAGCTTTGGAGGCTCCTACCCTCTTGAGGTTTGTTTACTTATTTGTTTTATTTATTTATCTTGATCATTGTTGGAGTAGTCCTAGCACCATAGAGGACTAACACCTCGGCCCCATTGAGGTGTTCTTATTTCATTGTTCCCACTTTTGAAAATCCAAAATGACAAATTTAGTTTCATGCATTGCATCGTGTGTGCATGAACTACACCCAACCTTAGGACATTAGAAATAATGTCTAACTCGGTTTGGGGAAGTACATGCATACACAACGGGAGGTAATCTAAAATTATCCTCTCCGTCATAAACAAAAAACCCATGCATCATGTAGTGTAGATTAGTGTAGCTTGCATTTAGTGTAGAAATCATGCATCATGTTTGCATAACTTCCCATCATTTTGGCCATTGAGGACAATGCCCATATTAGTGTGGGGATGGGGAATTCTCACTTAACTTTTATTCAAAAATCCAAAAAAATTTGAAAAATTTCGAAAAACCATAAAAATTTGAAAAATTGAAAAACCAAAAACAAGTTCATTTCCTTTGTAGTGTAGTCTTGTATATATTGTTGTGTATATTGTGTTTGTTCTATCCTTGTTCACATTGATCGACTACACCACATCCGAGACATGAGGATATTGAAGACCGCATGGTATGATCTTTCCAATCTCCTTTTTCCTCTTTATGTTAATGACTATGTGGCTTTATTTTGATTGATGCGGTATAACAATGTGAACTTAGGACTTGCATTTAGTTTATATGTCATATTAGTTGGTAGAATCATTTGCATTAGGATGTTTATATGGTAGTTGCATCATGGCATGTAGTTTGCATGTTAAAAAATTTTGCGAAACCGTCTACTTGGGAAGCTTGACAAGTGTATATAGGCCCTAGTAGATGCTTTTTGTTCTTAAGACTTTGCTTGTTAGAATACTTGTAAAACACCCTAGGATGTGTCATGCTAGTATCCTTTGACCCATGGATTAAGGCCTAATCAAGAGTACCTTGTGGTGTGATAACTCCTTGGTTACCGTTTATTCCAAGGTGACCCTTGAAACCATGCATCCATCCATCCATCATCCATGTTCTACCACATTTTTGTCATCAAAGGGAATGGGCACAAAAAGAAATCAATTTGAGTTCAATGAAATGAAAAGTGAAAGAAAGTTTGCAAAAAAATGCATCAAATGAAAAGAGGAGCAAAAATAGAACTCCTAAAGCTTCAAATATAAGCCACCCTCACTACATATGGGGTGACTTTGAAAATGTTCAAAAGAAATGCAATGAAAAGTTGAAAGTTGTCAAGTGTTGAAATGCCAAAAATCAAAAAGAAATGGCAAGAAAGTGTTCTCAAATGTTATATGCCACAAGAAATTGGGGGGAAAAACAAAAATGAAAGCAAACTCCCAAAGTGAAACTCAAATGTCTATCGATCCCTTTATCCATCGTATCCATTTTTGTGCATGGTAGAGAGGGGACGACCCTTCTTCTTGTCTAGGCAAGATGGGGAATACCGCGATCCTCCAGTGTTTCTAACACCATAGGGAATATACTCTTGACAAAAGCATTTAACGATTGAGGACAAAGGTACCCTAGCTTGACACAACTTGGAGGTGCTTTATTGGTATCCTTCTAGGCTTAGTAGTTTGAATAAATTGCATCTATGAAGGAGTGTGTACCCTTGAATTGCTTCCCTTGTAGATAATTTCCGCCACTTAGATGAGGAAAGTGGCTATTCTTTTGTAGATGCATCCATTATTTGATTTTGTGTGCTTAATGTTTGGATGTGTCGCCATTTTGGCAAGACCCACCTTGCCTTGCAAGAAGGCATCCTACCTCATGGTTGTCTTGTTGTGAGTTGAAGGGGCGGAGTGAGACCCGCTAATTGTCTCATATCGGCTATGTTATTAGGTTAGTTTAAATAATGGTCCTAGTCTTTGTCACCTCTTTACTCGGGACGAGCAAAGGTTCGGTTTGGGGATATTTGATGTGACCATAATTAGAGCATATTTAGTCCCCGAATTAGCCTTGTTCCCATGCTTTTTAGTGCATATTTGGGTCATTTATTATCTTTAGTTCTTTGTTTTGCATATTCTTTGAGGTTTTGTGTCTTTGGTAGGAAAGGAGTGCAAACCTTGCATTTTCATGGCAAAATGAGACTAAATTGATTGAATTCAAATGACCAAGCATCAAGGAGAGACAAGATTAGAAGGCCTTTGTACATACTATAGTAGATGGGCAATGATGAGAAAAGATCCTTGCATCCCCGAGGAAATCCCCAAGGATTTTATGAAGAAAAGGGAAGAAAAGAAGAAGAAAGCACGCTGCATGACAAACCGAGCGTCTTCCCAAGAAGACGCCCGTCCACCAAGCTACAATCCGGGCGGCTTCCTTACAAGACGCCCGGGCAGCAACATCCAGAAGACGCCCGTCTTCTCCCAAAGACGCCCGGGCAGAGACCGCAGAAACCGCCCGTCCCGTGCCTAAGACGCACGGATTCCAAGGCAGCACAACTTCGTTTCTTCAAGCTTCAAGAAAGATGTCCATCCTTCTAAAAATATCGGCGTTTCCTTAAGTAAGGACTTAATCGTCATTTACGCCCTTAGTTAACCCTAATTCCTACACCTAATCCCCACTATAAATACCCCATTAGTCTAATTGGAAGAGCATGTTCTTCTTAGCAATCTCTAGTGTAGTTAATATCAATCAAATCTCTCTTTAATTTTGTAATCAACAATTAATCAAGTTTTAATACAAGTTTTATTTCCTTAATCTCTCTTTTGTTCATCCTTTATTTTGGGTAATTGAAGATTATTTGGGTTATTATTGGGAGATTGACAACCTCTCAATCAAGCATCAAGTACTTCTTTTATTCTTTGCTTTATTATTGGAATCATTAGTAGGTATAATTCTCTTAATCCCTTTTTAATTATTGCTAATTACTTTCATTTATTCATCATGTTTCACTTTGTTGGTATGATTGACAACCTTGCTAGCATGTTCAACATGATAATGAGTGAGTAGTCACCTAGCTAGGGTTAATGGGTAATTAGGGGAAACCAACATGGGGAATGATTCATGCTTAAATTAATATGCTTTCATGGTTTATTTGCTTGCTTGTTATGATCTCAACTCATGCACATGTTATGTTTGATTAAATGTGAGCCTATGAATCCTTGCATTTTTTACCCATCACCTATCTTTTCTATGAGACTTGTAAGACATAAACCAACTCGAGTCTCATTAGACCATGCATGTTGTTGAGTAGGGAAGACTAAGTCGACTTGTAGGTGTTGTACAATCTAATCGATTCGGCTCCGGGACCCAAACTTTCCTAGGATTGTAAGATATAACCCAACTCAATCCATCACAACAATAATTGCTTGCTTATAATTTGAGAACATGTTTGTATGATCAATTCCCATGATTTCCCTATGACCCCATGATACTCTAGTGCTTTTTATCAATTGTTTACAACCCTTTTAATTCAACTTGCTTGTTTACTTTCATTGTTATTTAGTTTAGTGACCTTCTACATCAACCCAAATTGTGACACCCCTAAGACACCACTAGTTGCAATAGAAATCTCATCTCAATTCCCGTCCCTTGGGATCCGACCTTTACTTGCCTCTTTACTAATTGTAGAGTAGTTTGTGAAGCTATAAATTGTGTTTTGGTCTAGGTGCTCCTAACGATAAGTTACCGAAAAGACGTGTCCGACCAACTCCCACTCAAATCCATGTCTACATATGGCTTCTCGACAACTCGGGTGAAACCGTTTTCTTTTCACATGATTGAAAGGATAATTGCTATCTTAAGTGATATTTAAAACTGTGTTTATGTCACAAACATACACCCACTTCTAAATACCTATTTAGAAATTGGTTTTAACATCTATCTTGATCATACACACTATGAGGTGTAACAATGATAACATGGATCTTAGCATGGTTACACGTTAACTTAGCTTTGTAGACATCTTATATGTCTGTCTATGTAACTTTTAAACATATTTACTCTTTTGCACAGATTTTACTTTGGCTCATATGGCTCTCATGTAAAATAGAATTAAATTTGCTTGATACAACCACTTTATAATCTAATATCTAAAGAACATTTTCTTTCGGTCTCTTCACTAGTCTGAAGATTTACCTAAGAAAGCTTTCTTTTGGTCTCCTCACATGACATGAGTTTCACTTTAGAACGCTTTCTTTTGGTATACCACGCTTTCTTTTGGTCTCCTCACTAGTTCCCAACTAGTTGTATGTTTGTTGCTATTTTTCTCCCACTCTATCTTTTGAAAAATACATCTATTTTTCTCGAAAGATAGCCTTATAAGCAACAAATAATTTCAGACTTATGTTTGTGAAGGAAGAAAATATTGTATATTATGACCTTAATAAATGACTATTTTGTAAAGACATTATAATCTAGCTTCAAGTTAGACTAATCCTTATAAGGTAAAGGATTGGATTTATATCCATGTCATATACAATCTTAAGGTCTTAAGCCCTCTCATAGCCCGTATGGAGTCTTATAAGTGGTGTTGCCAATTGCTTTATAAATTTTCCCTTTTAAAGTTCAAATAACTCTCTTTCACTTTACAATCATTCTTTCTTATTTCAAATAAGATGTGACATGAAGTCACAAAGGCATAAGTGAGAATCAAATTCATGGCTTATGAACTAACTACAATGATCCAATCGTTATAATTCTTTTATGATTGATTTAAGTCAACATAATTTCTGTTTTGATGTAAAGGGTGTATAATGACAAGTTTTAGAACGAAACATTTCCATAAACCGAGTGACTTGGGTTGAAAACCAAGCCACTAAAATTCAAATAAAACTTCTTGTTCTTGAAAATAAAAGGAAATAAACTAATTTCCATGTCCAACTAGGAAATTAAAAGAGTTCTAAAACAACAACTTCAAAATACAACAATAAAGCGAAGACTATCAAAATAAAGGCCAAGCTTCCATAGGTCTTCTACTATGGGCGGCTACTCTAGCTTCCCTTGAAGAGCCTCCTTAGGCTTGCTTGTCTTTGCCTTTGTCTTTGTTCAGATGCCCTTAAAAACAAATTAACAAGGGTAAGAATCACAACTTGTATCCAAATACCAAAGTTGAGATCAAAACATAAATGATATGGAGAATTTTATTTATTACCTACTGGAACAATCTTTCCAGCTTTGATATCACCAAGATGCTTCGGGCAATTCCTCTTCCAATGTCCCATGCCCTTACAATAATGGCATTTGTCTTCGCAAGTAGCACCCTTTTTAGAAAAGCTTTTCTCAATTACTTTTCCTTTTCCCTAGTACTCCTCTTAAAATTTCCTTTGCTCTTGTTGTTAATTGCGAGCACATCCTTGGTTGAGCTAACATTTAGACCTATATCTCTCTCGGCTTGCACAAGCAATTTGTGCAATTCATGGAGAGAAGTCTTCATATTTTGCATATTGTAGTTTACCCTAAACTGCACATATGCTTTGACTTTGTTCAAGGAATGTAAAACTCGGTCTACAACGAGTTGTTTGGGAATGTCAACCCCTTGGATCTTAAGAGTCTCAACAATCTCAATCAACTTGAGCACATGAGGGCTAACCTTTTGGCCCTCTTTGATGTTGATTTTGAAAAATGCGGAGGCCGCCTCATATTGGATGATCCTAGGACCTTGCGAAAACATGGTCACAAGCTTGGTGTAGATCTCATAGGTCGTGCTTATCTTAATAACACTCCTTTGGAGATTGGGCTCCATAGAGAAAATCAAGATGTTCTTTATGGTGGCCGACTCTTTAAGGTAGGCCTCATAGGCTTCCCTTACGGCGCAGGTTGTGTGGATACGGGGGCCACGGGGGCGCTTGGGACAAGCGTTTGCATTTGTGGAGTCGCCACCAATTTTTATGGGAAATTAGAACCGTTCGAATACTCGTGTCATGTCAAGACACAAAGTAGTGACATGAATACTAAGAACTCGTTACCCTTAGTATTCTATGTCTAGAATGACTCTCATGGATGCCAATGAACACGGATATTCACAGAGATCTGGAGTAAGGGGTGAGGGTACGTATTAGGAAGTCCTTTTACTGAACACCTAATCCCGCCCGCCTCGATAGCGGCCTCTACTAATGATTAGGGAAGTTGTTCGTATTTGATATGCTATCGATTATATACATGCAATGCAATATCCAATGTTTTGATCCTAGCATGTGAGAATTAACTAAGTCGGTGAACAAATAATTAGCACTTATTAATGTCGAAGTAGGGGTTAGAATTAATTACATGTGAAAAATGAATAAACATCCACCATAAATAAATAAATAATGATAATTGAAATTACAATAAATTACAATGAATTAAATGATTTACGTTAAAAATATACTTAAGACGGACAATTTGAGGAAAAGAAAGGAAAATAAATAAAGTTAGAAAATATGGACAGATTAAGGGTGATATTACGGCTAATAGTCGATTAATTACGTAATTAAGGGATTAGGTCAAAGCAAGAACGGAAATTCAGAGACAGAACTCATCCCGGAACAGGCGCAGCATTGCTGCGTCCTTTGGAAGAGGCGCAGTGGTCACTGTGTCTGTTCCTGAGGTGCGTTCTGGCTATGAAGTCAGAACTGCGAGTTGTTAATGTTCGTTGATGGATTTAATGATTGATTACTAATATTTGACTCGGATAAAAGTGATTTAACATGTTAATAACATATGAAATTGTCATAAAAGCAATAATACGAATTAAATAGATCAAAATGAATTATAGACGAATTATGACTAATTAGGTTAAATTATGAAGACGGAAACGAGTTGAAGGACGTGACAAACTGGAAATAAACGGTAAAAATATGTACAAAGGCGAATCTCGGAAACTTGAAATGAACAAATCGAGTCTCTAAAAATCCGGGTTTGATTTAATGGCGAAAACCCGCAAATATTGATTATAAGGGATTTAAACCGTAAATAAAACACGATATTTATTAAGAATATGTATTATGTTTGGAAAAAGGAAGAAAATAAGAAAAGGAATCAAAAGGGAGCGAACTAACAGAGAACTGAGGAAGAAGAAGAAAAGCATGAACTGCGGCAGCCTCTGGAAGAGGCGCAGCAGATGCTGCGACTCTTCGAAGAGGCGCAGCAGTTGCTGCGTTTCTTCTCGACGTCTGCCCACTGTTAATCCTTAAAAATAGTTTAAATAAAGGGTTTTAGAAATCGGTTTTAAGCATGCTTTTGACGTAAATCTTACATTAATTAGTACAATAAATAAAATACAATAAAAAATATGGGATTTACACCCTCAGACTTACATGTTTGACGAAATGAGATTAACTAAGTTAACGTATAGTGATTACTCGACTCGAATGTATGTAGAAAGTGTAATACCCCGTACTTTTAGAATAAATAATTATTTTAATAGAATTTCATGGGAATTGTACGATATAATAATAATAATAATAATAATAATAATAATAATATAATAATAAAAGAAAGAAAGACTTTTACCTATACTGAATATTACATACGGAGTATATAAGAAGCCCAAGTGCCCAACCCTAACTTGGTCGCCATTCATCCACCTTCTCGTTCAATCCTTACCTTGTAACCTTCAGTCCCTATCACTTCCAATCAAGCGTATATTATAGAGAACCAGGAATCGTGTGCTGCTCTCCTTTACATTGTTCGATACGAGCATCGTCACTTGTGTCTTCAAGGTAACAACTTCATCGGTTCGTTTTGGTTTTCTACGACTCAGTTAGTTTTTAAATAAAGATTTCTTTAACATATTGTTTATTATAGATTATAGATAGATTATTGATTATCAGCATTGGTAACATCACATAAACTATGGGCGTGCATTGACATCGGGTCTTGTAGGCGAGCCTGTTTTAGAACTTGTTTCGGGCTTGATTTGGTGGTGGGTTGTGGGCACTTTGTTGTTGATCGTATGTTGATAGGTGTACCTTTGAGGATGGTCTTAGTAGCAGATTCCAAGTCTTATACTAGACCTTAGGATGATCAAAGGGAGTATGTTAGTATTGTTTTCGAGTCGTTTCATCGTCATTGTGAGGGAGTCATATTGCCCTGTTTTAGGCGTGTGATGAGGGAGGTCAGAGTGCGGTTTCTGGTTAACCGAGGATTTGTTCATTGTTAGTAGTTGTGTGCTACAGTCGGATTGGTCTTGCGTGGTGTGTGTAGAGTAATAGAGGGCTAATGTTATCGTTTGTAAACTTGAGTAGTCGGTGCTGCTTAATCAAACATACACCTTGGTTGTTTAATAGGATAATAGATGAGTTTAACAATAAAAAAAGGACGTGCATGGGATAGGGATTACAAGATCATGTAGGTAGTTTAGATGTGGAATGCTAGAGTATTATTATTGTTCATTAAAAGAAAAAAAAAGTGATTAAGTGGCATTAATAAAATGAGTATAGTTTGTAACTAATTGAGTAATGCCGAAAAAGTGTTTTATAATTTGAGTCTCGTATTCAGTATAACGCCAATTTTAGTTAAGTAGATCTCTTGCGAAGGGAATCGATTATAATTGCATCTGGTATATTTATATATTATGTAGGTTGAATTTGGTAAAGCACCGCTATTACTTCACTTTGCTAATTGAATTTGCGACCGTCTCAGGTAGGGATTATCCTACTCAACTTATATTTATCTGTTTGTTAATTGTTCATATATGTGGTTGCTTATATATTGCGATTGTGATTACGGATGTGGAGTTGAGAACATGGAGTCAAGGGTTGCTTATGAGTAGTGGTGATTGTTGTATTGTGATTGAAGGGACCGAACTGCTAGTCCTTGTGAGTAATTGTTGAAGGGACCGATATACCGCTAGTCCTTGGTTATTAATTGAAGGGACCGATATACCGCTAGTCCTTGGTTATTATTTGAAGGGACCGGTCTGAGCAACCGCTAGTCCTTGTGGCGTCAGTTGATCACTGGCCGCCTCTCAGAGTCTCTTCTCTAGTAGGCTCACTACTAGGGAGATGTGCACATTCGGAGCTGAGGAAGCGTTAAGACGGAGTTTGGAGGAGTGGGATGTGATTGAGTATGTTGTCGATAAACAAAGGTTATGGGTGCTACCGTAACATGTGATTTTTATAACTGAGCTGGTTTTATTATTGTTGTGTTAACACTACCGTCTTTATTTATGTCGTTAATACTGTTGTTTGTTTAGTCCCTACTCAACCTCGTGGTTGACAGTGTATTCGTGAACACCTGCGGTGAATCGTTTTATGGGGAGCAGTTTTGACAGGTACTAAAGATTAGCCGACTTGGGAGCATTGGGACGTGAGCTCGACTTGGACCATAGTTGTTGTCTAGATCACATAGAATAATTATATAACTTTATTTATTTCCGTTGCGAGTTGTATTATTTTTATATTAAGTTTTAGTTGGTTAATTATTAATAAACATGTATTCACTAAAGTTTTAATTTAAAGTACTTTGGTTTGTTGTACTTTGTTATTCACTACCTCGGGAAACCGAGATGGTAACGCTCTCATTTACTTGGGATGTCTAGCTAAAGACTCCTGAATAAATGAGGGTGTTACAAAGTGGTATCAGAGCAAAACGATCCTCAGGCCTAACCAATGAACAATAATGAACATAGGATGTGTCTAATAAAATGAAACCGGATAGAAACTGTTAGGAGCCCACTTAAGGCTTGGGATGAGTTAGGGGCCCCCTCACACCAAACTTCTGGTCCTTTCAGTTTTGAACCGGTTACCTTGAGAGATATTACAGAGTGGGATAATTTAAAATGAATATTGTTTATTTTGTCGTAGGAGTTTTGGTTGCCTTGTTTGAATATTGTTTTCATTGATGACTGAGGTTACGGGACGTAACCTTTATTTTAAGGAGAGTGAAACGGTTGAAATGAGGAGTTGATGTTGAATTGTTTTGATCATGAGCATGATAACAATTATAAATTGATATTGAATTTGTGGTTGGATGTTGTGTGATATTAGAATCATGTCTAGTGATATGCGGTTGTGTGAATCCCAAAGCCATGTTATTTACAATATATTATGAAATGATTAAACTTCTGATATAAATGATTTAGAGTAGATACTAGTCGTGTGTGAAAGTTTACTGACCAAGTTGTGTTGGTATAGGAGTAGGAGGGTGTTAATGAGGGCGTGTGACCTAGTAAAAAGGAACCCAGAGCTGAACTTTATTCCGTCAGATTTTACCCCTATTTGATTTAGTTGCCATTTGACCTCCGTTTATCATAAAAAGTTGAAATATTTATGAGTAATAACCCAGTGAGTTAGCTTACCAATGCCGTTGGTTTCATGTTTAAAAGTTTTATGGTTTGGGAGAAATAAATAATTTAGTGGACAGTGGTCAGAATGTTCCTGTGCAGTTATGTTTTTGACAAACAATTTTGTAAAATTTCTTATTTAATACCTACTTAATCTTTTTGCTTAATTCCAACTCCACTGTTTAAAAGATTCAAATATGTGTCCAAATTGATAAGGCACGATACAAGGTAAATTTATGACAATTAATAGTGATTTTTACAAATTGACTTTAGTTTTTGACAAATTGCTGATCGGGTTTTGTTTGGACCAACTGGATTGTAAAAAAATCTTTATAAAATGGTTGAATGAGATTTCGGTTTTATTCTTTTATCATGGTTTGATAATTCCTTATATTTTCTGGAAAGTATAAAAACTCAATGTAGAATGTAACGGTTATTTAATGGTGATTTTTGAAAGTTACAGCTTGACTTTGATTTCCGAAAAAAACGCGAGTTTACCAAAAGTTTAATATAAATGTTTTGTCGATTCCTAACCTATGGTAATTGGGAGGTAGGAGTGATGATAGGAGGACCTAAAGAGGGGTGAGAAAGGATATAGTTGACCAAACCTTGTTTTGTAAGTATAGAATATTTAAAAATGTTGAGCCATCTTTACTCGGATAGAAACTTATGTTGTCTTGTTTTAATTTTATAGAACCATGCCTCCAAAGAGATCTACACCTACACCCTCTACCATGTCCCAAGAAGAGATTGACCGTTTGATATCTATGAATGAGGCTTTGACTGCGGCACTGAAGGCTAAGGGGTCGATTCAGATCCAAAGAAAGATGAGTGCTAATATTGCAAGACACAACCCGACGAAATATGACGGATTAGGTGAACCATCTTTACTTGGGGATTGGCATAGGGAGTTTGATAACCTTTTTGAGTTGCTGGGTTGTCCTGCGGAGTTGCAAGTAGATCAAGCTGCTTATTATTTGAGGGGAAAAGCAGGTTTGTGGTGGAATCGTAGTAAAGAGGTCTTAAGGGAAGCTTGGAGGGAGAGTGAGGAACCTTTTATCACTTGGAAGGGTTTTAAGGAGACTATGAGAGCTGTATTTGTACCAGAACATATTAGGAGTAAGATGAGAGCTGAATTTGATTCTTTCAAGATGACTGAGGAGATGACAGTAGAGACTTATTACAATAGGTTTATGGAATTGGCAGAATATGTGTCTGATTTAAACTTCAGTGAAGAGATGTTAGCATTAAGGTTTGAAAAAGGATTAACAACCACTATTAAGAAGAGGCTTGCAGCTGGTCAACCAAGTACCATGGATGATGTTTATCAATGAAATGGACATGCAGAGAGGATCGATATCTTTGAAGGAGGAGAAGAAGGAGAAGGGGGAGAAAAGAAAGAATGAGTGTATTGGTGAAATGAGTGGGAGCGGTAAGAAAAAGGGAGGTGATAATAAATCTCGAATTAGCTCACTAGGAAGGTTTGGGAATGGAGGGAAAACGCGTCAGGGCACTAGTTGGAACCGTGGGTCGGAGGTTAGGATATATAATTGTAGGGTGTGTGGGAATAATCATCCAGGTAAGGATTGTGAGGGGAAGTTAGTGAAGTGTTATGCATGTAACCGGATGAGGCACCGAGCATATGAATGTAGGAGTACTCCGAGGAATGACAATGGGAGTCAGGGAAGAAGTTACCGAACTGGCATGTCAGGTTATGGGAGCAACCAAAGAAATTTCAGTAACAAACATGCTAATCAGAGTCGCAACAACCAAGGAAATGAGGGTGACCGGAACAATGATGGGAAGTCAGCAGCTACTACAGTGCAAGGGGGGAGGAATACCTAGTTATTGAGTGACTTAGAATTATTATTTTTACTATTATTATTTAGGCATTTTCTTTATTTTGGTAGCACCTTAATAATTATTTAATGGGAAACTTCGGGACGAAGTTTATTTTTAAGAGGGTAGAATGTGACATCTCATGTTTTCAGTTTATTTTTGTGGTACATTCCGTGTTTCGAGTTATTCTGTAATACAATTTCACGAAGCTTGATATGGCTGGATAATAATGAATGGTTGATTGTGTTTAAGTGGTGATAAGCTGGAATGGTATTCAGTTGTACGGATGTTTATAGAGGCTTTTGTAGCATTTCTGGGTGAACTTCGGGACGAAGTTCTTTTTAAGGAGGGAAGAATGTAATACCCCGTACTTTTAGAATAAATAATTATTTTAATAGAATTTCATGGGAATTGTACGATATAATAATAATAATAATAATAATAATAATAATAATAATAATAATAATAATAATAATAATAATAATAATAATAATAATAATAATAATAATAATAATAATAATAATAATAATAATAATAATAATAATAATAATAATAATAATAATAATAATAATAATAATAATAATAATAATAATATAATAATAAAAGAAAGAAAGACTTTTACCTATACTGAGTATTACATACGGAGTATATAAGAAGCCCAAGTGCCCAACCCTAACTTGGTCGCCATTCATCCACCTTCTCGTTCAATCCTTACCTTGTAACCTTCAGTCCCTATCACTTCCAATCAAGCGTATGTTTTAGAGAACCAGGAATCGTGTGCTGCTCTCCTTTACATTGTTCGATACGAGCATCGTCACTTGTGTCTTCAAGGTAACAACTTCATCGGTTCGTTTTGGTTTTCTACGACTCAGTTAGTTTTTAAATAAAGATTTCTTTAACATATTGTTTATTATAGATTATAGATAGATTATTGATTATCAGCATTGGTAACATCACATAAACTAAGGGCGTGCATTGACATCGGGTCTTGTAGGCGAGCCTGTTTTAGAACTTGTTTCGGGCTTGATTTGGTGGTGGGTTGTGGGCACTTTGTTGTTGATCGTATGTCGATAGGTGTACCTTTGAGGATGGTCTTAGTAGCAGATTCCAAGTCTTATACTAGACCTTAGGATGATCAAAGGGAGTATGTTAGTATTGTTTTCGAGTCGTTTCATCGTCATTGTGAGGGAGTGATATTGCCCTGTTTTAGGCGTGTGATGAGGGAGGTCAGAGTGCGGTTTCTGGTAAACCGAGGATTTGTTCATTGTTAGTAGTTGTGTGCTACAGTCGGATTGGTCTTGCGTGGTGTGTGTAGAGTAATAGAGGGCTAATGTTATCGTTTGTAAACTTGAGTAGTCGGTGCTGCTTAATCAAACATACACCTTGGTTGTTTAATAGGATAATAGATGAGTTTAACAATAACAAAAGGACGTGCATGGGTTAGGGATTACAAGATCATGTAGGTAGTTTAGATGTGGAATGCTAAAGTATTATTATTGTTCATTAAAAGAAAAAAAAAGTGATTAAGTGGCATTAATAAAATGAGTATAGTTTGTAACTAATTGAGTAATGCCGAAAAAGTGTTTTATAATTTGAGTCTCGTATTCAGTATAACGCCAATTTTAGTTAAGTAGATCTCTTGCGAAGGGAATCGATTATAATTGCATCTGGTATATTTATATATTATGTAGGTTGAATTTGGTAAAGCACCGCTATTACTTCACTTTGCTAATTGAATTTGCGACCGTCTCAGGTAGGGATTATCCTACTCAACTTATATTTATCTGTTTGTTAATTGTTCATATATGTGGTTGCTTATATATTGCGATTGTGATTACGGATGTGGAGTTGAGAACATGGAGCTGGGTTGCTTATGAGTAGTGGTGATTGTTGTATTGTGATTGAAGGGACCGAACTGCTAGTCCTTGTGAGTAATTGTTGAAGGGACCGATATACCGCTAGTCCTTGGTTATTATTTGAAGGGACCGATATACCGCTAGTCCTTGGTTATTATTTGAAGGGACCGGTGTGAGCAACCGCTAGTCCTTGTGGCGTCAGTTGATCACTGGCCGCCCCTCAGAGCCTCTTCTCTAGTAGGCTCACTACTAGGGAGATGTGCACATTCGGAGCTGAGGAAGCGTTAAGACGGAGTTTGGAGGAGTGGGATGTGATTGAGTATGTTGTCGATAAACAAAGGTTATGGGTGCTACCGTAACATGTGATTTTTATAACTGAGCTGGTTTTATTATTGTTGTGTTAACACTACCGTCTTTATTTATGTCGTTAATACTGTTGTTTGTTTAGTCCCTACTCAACCTCGTGGTTGACAGTGTATTCGTGAACACCTGCGGTGAATCGTTTTATGGGGAGCAGTTTTGACAGGTACTAAAGATTAGCCGACTTGGGAGCATTGGGACGTGAGCTCGACTTGGACCATAGTTGCTGTCTAGATCACATAGAATAATTATATCACTTTATTTATTTCCGCTGCGAGTTGTATTATTTTTATATTAAGTTTTCATTTAAAGTACTTTGGTTTGTTGTACTTTGTTATTCACTACCTCAGGAAACCGAGATGGTAACGCTCTCATTTACTTGGGATGTCTAGCTAAAGACTCCTGAATAAATGAGGGTGTTACAGAAAGTGCCCTCGTTAGAGGATTTAGATTAAATTGATTGATGTGTAGTGGTCAAATTGGTTGGTCATGCAACGTAACTGGTACTCAGAATGATCTGAGCTTACGTGGTCTATTGATCAAGCACGTAGGCGTCGAATGCTTAGAGCACGGTCTTAGAATGCAAAGGGAGAAGAGAAGGGGGGACACTCGCGTGAAAAATATGTTGAACGAAGGTCCCTATTTATACTAAAAAATATGAAGAGTTATGGAATGACTCAAACTTTGGAAATAAATCACGGAAAAATCTGAAAATACGCAGAAAAGAGCTGGGGAAAAGGCGCAACAGCTGCTGCGATCCTTCAAAGAGGCGCAGCATCTGCTGCGTCATTTCCCCAGAGGTTTCCTCCTGTGGAAGAAAGAATTTCGCGTTTCTTTTATCGAATTGCGGTGGATATCTACTTCCTTATTCTTTATAATAAAATTTTCGGGATATATTTTACCAAAAGATATAATTTTAATTTATGGAATAAATATCCGGAATATTCTAGGACATTCCGACTCGGCATTTTAAACGGTTTCTTAGAAAATGAAGCGGTTTTTGACAAGGACTCCAAATGAACTCTAATTACTGTCAAAACGATCGTAATGGCGCGTACATGATGACCAACGGGTAGACACAAGTATTTAAGCTATCACTTGACGATAAACTTACGAACTGTCATAAATCATTCCGCGTACCAAACATGCGGCCCAATCATCACTGGGTGGCTGGCGGGAGGTGTAGAAATGAGGTATCTACAGAGCCCCCACTTTGACTGAGGCTTGGACAAGGCGAAAGTCAAAGTATAGCCATCAGGTCAATCGAAGATTACAACCTGACGACTATGGCGACGCGAGGCGGCTCAAGGGGTCTGAGCCAAGGACCTGTCGTCGGGAACATTTTAGAGTCTGTCGACTTCCGAGGAGGGTCGTTTAAAGTCCATTAGACTACGTAAGGAAGCTCGCCAGCCATAAGAAGAAACCATACTTGAGACACCCCTGGGTGAAATGAGACTGAAGGCGCTTCGACAAAACTCTTTGGTCTGAAGATAACTTGATGTCTGAAGGCATTAGGGAACACAGGGATTCTAAAGGTTGCTGAAAGTTGTCTGAAAGGATAAAGGATCATTTGAAATGAATAATATTGAGAACAGCAGGACTTCGATAGAAACTGCTGGAAGAAATTGCTGATGATCCTGTCCGGATTGGATCATGTCTGGGAATCTGCTTGTGTCTGTTGGAGCTTGTGTCCTCCACAAATTAGTGTGATAACATTTGTAAATCTCTTACAGGTTCACAAGGGTATACTTTGTATTTTAATCAGTTGATTAACGATTACCTAATAACGGTTGGCTTGCTAGAAAGTTTGACGTTATTATCATACAGATGGCGGTGATCAACTGGTCCCTAAGGTCACACCTATAGGATGTGTTTGAGAGATGTGGTTATGGAAACGTAATCACATTGATGCCTTATATGACTAAACAGTTAGTCAATGTGTTGATGAGACAATTATTTAATGAAGATTAAATAATATTAGTTGAGACGAATTAATCAATCAAATTCGTAAATTGAATATAATAAGTTATATTTAATTAAATGTATGTAATGTTAGCTTGGACGAATTAATATGTTAATTCGTAATTAAATGTAATCAGTTATATTTAATATCAACAAGATGAATGTGTCATAGTGGTAATAGTGAGGGTACACATACCAAGAGGTCATGGGTTCGATCCTCACTAGATGACAATTTATATTTAACAAATTTATACATTTTTGGAATAACCGAAAATAAGGATTTTAATCCTTACTATTTCGGTTCATATGGGCCGATTTTTGGAAAAAGAAAATCAACCCTATTTCTCCATATACTCGGTTATAAGGAGAGTTAGGGGTTTTTTTTCTTAACCTAATTCTTTTTCCCCATTCATGCCTCTCATCTAAAAACACAAAAAAACGATAAACCCTAATTTAATTTACTGAAATTTGGGGATCGATTCTAGCAACAAGTTAAGGGCATTTCTCATATCGTCTTGGGTGCAACCAATAGGCGAATATCATTGCGATATTGTTCTTAGGCCGAATTTGCTAGGACCGAAGGTTATTTCTTAATCCTTTACGATCTTGTTTATGCATTTTATTTTATGACTAATAATTCATCATGTTATAATTCGTTATAGTCCTTAAATTTAAAGGGATGCATACAGATAAATCCCACAAGTGGTATCAGAGCCAAGGCCACGAATTTTAATTTTGATGATTTTCATAAAATTGTTTGTAAACATGATTAGGGTTTCGAAAAAAAATTTACACGGTTGAAATTTTTTTTGTGCCGAGAATTTTTTTTTTGCAGCCATGTTGTTGCGGTTTTTGTTATTGTTTTATTTCCATTTGATTTTCATATTGTTGTTTTTAATCGGTTAAGATAATAATATGATAATTTGTAGATGTTTCGATTTATAAAATCGAGATGTAAATGGAAATCGGTTTTGCCGATTTGATAAAAATTTTGGGGCTGTGTTTATTTTTTTTTTTTTGCCGAGACATAAACAAAATTAGAGTTTATCTTTATTTTTGTTGTTGTTTCGGTTCATCCAGCCGAGAAAAAGAGAAATTTTTTTTTTCCTGTTTCGTTACTGTTCACAGAGAACAGATTTAAAAAAAAAAAATTTTGTTTTGTTTCGGTTTTTACAGATAAAACCGTGAATAAAATAAGAAACGGGCTGTTTTTTTGTTCTTGTTGTTACAGCCGAGAAAAAAAAAATTGAGGTTTTTACTGAAATGCCGAGAAGAAAAAAAAGGAAGAATTTTTTCCTTTGTTTTTTTGCTGTTTTCTTATTTTTGCCGAATGCAAGAAGAAAAAAAAACAACGGTGTTTTTGTTTTGCTGTTTTGCCGTGGGCAAATTTTAATTTTTTTGTTTTGTTTTTGGCTAATTAATTATTGTGAAGCAGTTCATAATTAATAGATACCTAATTATTTTAAAGAAGTTTAAAATATTGATGGATTAAATTCATATTACAAGTTTAATATGAATTAAAGTTGAAATTAATGTGATTAATTGAGGAATTGTCACTTAATTTGATTAATAAATAGGTGGTTTGGATAAAATTAATCTACATAATTAAAGAATTATGTCTTGCATATTTAATTTTTTTTAGTTGATGCTTTTCTTTTGTTGAATGAATCGTTGAATGAATTTATTTACGTATTTTTGCAATCGGTTGTAATTTGTAATACTTAGTGTGGCCTTAGTTAATTATGTTTTCGTAATGAAGGAAACATAATTTTTATGTAATTATGAGATCTCGAATCTCCTTTATTTTTCTTTAGTTTTGGGTTTTGAAATTAGAATGTAATAAATAGGTTCATTATGTAAATTTATTTATTGTATTTTTCGAAGAAGAATAAAGATGGAGATTGGAGCTCACTCCCGCTACATGGATCAAGATGGAACATCGAGACAAGCTTCTCGGGTCCAAGGATGGATTCCAAACTTGTATTTAATGTTCATTTTGATAGGATAGGCCACACTAGGACTTTTTTATTGCTTTTACGTTTTTCATTCCAATTGCTTTTCATTCACATGATAGTTTATGCATCATTTTCCGCCTAAAACCAAACCACCTACTAAAATGCATGAAAATTGACACATATAGGTTGTATGTTAGTTTTCATAGACATACAGATGTCACATGTTTTTAAGCCATCATCTTAGTTTTATCATTCACGCATGCTAGATATTAGTTCACTTAAAATGAATTAAAATAAAGTTGATGGGATCTTCCTCTAAAACGGAAATTGAGATTAGTCTTTATGAGGGCAAACAACTATGAATCCCTTCTTCGTCGGTAGGCATAATATGACCCCTTATACGTTGGGTAAGTAGTTTGTGTTGACTTAGTTTATCTCAACATTATAGTCCGAAGAGTTTCTCGTAATTATGATGGACTAAAGATAGAATTTACAGAAATTTATCGACCAAGAATTCTAACGGTAGAATTAGCTAAAAGGTTAGCTTATCAATTTACAGATAATTGAGTCTTGGGATCATTTATATAATTCTTGAGGAAGGTCAATTGTATAAATGTTTTGAGTCTTCGCGTTATGACATTAGATCATTAGACTTAAATTAAAATCGATGCACATGCTTATTATTTATTCTTCTTTTCGCAGTGTAGAACACGTTTATTTTACTGTTACAACAAAATGGCGGGAAATAACGCAATCCCAATGCCTGGTGCCACACTTGGACACGAGTCCTGGCTGAAAGCTTTCATGGACCACATGAATCAGTCCACGCGACTGAAGAATGATGGGTCCAACTTTGCGGACTGGGAGGCGGCACTACGGAATGCTGCCATTGCTGATGGTAAGCTCAAGTACTTAACTGAGCCAATACCGGTCAACCCAGGCCCCAATGCAGGAGTCAACGAGTCACTCGCTTATAGTGACTTCGTTATGGAAGCGGGTGCGATAAAGAATGTACTCATCTTTGCAATGGAAACCAATTTGCAGAGACGCTTCATTGCTCAAGGTGCAAACAAGATTTTCACCACGCTCACTAACGAGTTCTCAAAAGCACCAAGAATCGTTACTTATGAGCATACCTGTCGCTTCTTTGATGCGAAACTCCAGAAGGGCCAACCGGTTAGCCCACACATTCTTCACATGATTTAGAATGTCGAGAAGCTGGAGGCACTTGATTGTAAAATCAGTGAGAGCATTGTCATTGACCGAATGCTTCATTCTCTTCATGATGGTTTTGCCCTTTTCAGGGCGAACTACTACATGAATGACTTGAAAAATAGTCCTCATGAGCTACACTCCCTTCTCGTACAGACCGAGAAGGATATGAAATTGAGTGGGAGTATGAAGCAGGATGTTCTCACGATTTCCAACAAGGGTAAAGGTAAGGGCAAGGCTCATGGCGACCTAGCTGTAGGTAAGCCAAAGTTTAAAAAGCCAGGAAACGGTAAGAGTGGGCCCGGTGAGACTAGTGGCTCACAGGGCAAGGCAAAGAGCAAGGGCGGTGACATTGAGTGCCACCATTGTCACAAGACTGGACATTGGAGGAGGAACTGTCCCTTGTACCGTGAGGACATCAAAGCGAGCCGCGTCGTTCTGTTGGTATGTCATCTTATATTCATATGATTGAGATTAACCATGCAAGTTTTGGAACTTGGGTACTTGATACTGGTTGTGGTTCTCATCTCTGTGTAATCATTTGCGGGGCCTAAAGAACATCATACCTCTCGAAAAAGGTGATGTGGACTGCGAGTCGGGAAATGGAGCACGAGTTGCTTTGCTTTCTCGAAGAGAACATATGTAATCCAACTCCCTAGTGGTTTTGAGTTATTTTTAAATAACTGTTACTATGTACCCAGTTTGTCTAAGAACATTATTTCTGTTTTCCGTACTTGCTAAAGACGGTTTTGCATTTTCAATAAAGGATAATAGCTTTGTATTTTCTCTCTTTCAATGAAATGATTTATGGCAAAGCAGTTTCCATGAATGGAATTTACATCTTAGATCAAACCACGGAAGTATTACACATGAATAATAAGAAATTAAAGGTTGGTGACAAAGATCAAACCTATCTATGGCATTGTCGAATGGGACACATAAATGAGAAACGCGTAAAGAAACTCGTCGATAATGGGACTATTCCCGCATTCGAATTTTCTACATATGGCACGTGTGAATCATGTCTCATTGGCAAAATGACTCGAATTTCCTTCAAAGGTGTTGGAATGCGCGCTAGTGACCTATTAGGACTCATACATACTGATGTTTGTGGACCTATGTCAATTACCGCTAGAGATGGCTATGAAGGAAATGTAGATCTATATACATACTAACATACTCATATATGTTTAAATTAATTTGTCATAAAATTAAATATGGATTTTATGCATGCAAACAAAAGATAAAATAGAGGAGAAATCATGTCCTTACATTGGTGATTTCGGTTTTATGGGCACAAAAGAAATCTCCTTTTCTTTTGTTCTTGAGCTTTCCCTTAATGGAAGAACAAGATCCAAGTGTAGGATCTCTCCTTAGGATTAATACCCAAAGCTAACCCTTAATAAAATTAATATTATAGAAGCTAGTACAATATTAATTTGGAGAAAATTGAACCAAAAATATTATGTAACACTTTAAATATTTCGGTTTTATGAAGGAAGAAGAAGAGAGCTTTTTATCTCTCTAGAAATCTTATTTTGGATGATGAAAAGAATGAAAAATCACTAACACATTTTTAGTGTAATATTAGGTAAAAATTAGATGAAAAACCATAATGGTTTTCTCATCAAAAACCGGGTGGGAGGGGGCTTATTGGGGAGCCAATGCATGCACACATTTGTCTTCACAATGAATGTTAGGGTTGCATGGCTAGGAATATAGGTAATCATTGTGTTCTTATAATAATTAAACAAACACAATATTAGCTTCCACCACCCCTTAATTTCGGTATACTTAATAATATGGGATCCATATTATTTTTGTCAATTTGTCAATATGTAACATGTCACATGTCACATAAATTTATTATGTATTTTTAACAAATTAAAAATCAACGTATTAATAAAAATACGTCACTTACAAAATCGACTCAGTAATATCATAATTACTTGTACCAAAATATTTTACCATTTATAAATCACAACAGATTGTATTTATAATAATTCATTCAAATTTAATTGTTACCTTAAACAATTATTTCATCCGAGTAATGATACGATTCAATTACTCAGACCGTATCTTATTTAATCACATTTCGATATGATACGTAAATTTTACTTCCAAAATCGTCCGTCAATTTTCAAGTAATTTAATTAACTCGTAACATTATACGATTAATTAAATAATCAATTAAGAGTGTTGCCCTATAGGTATGACCTAGGGGTCAATCGATCACCACCGTCACACGACAAGTAATGTCAAACTCTAGTCGACCAATCATTACCGATATATGTTGACCATTGATGAAGAACAATATTACTTCCCAATTGTATTCTTTATAATGAGATTTAAACATGTGATCATCATGATCAACAGTCGTGATCGCATTATTGTCGGAGGACACATATTCCAACAGGCTATAGATATTTTATCACTTTCACGGACGATTTGAGTAGATACGGATATGTCTACTTAATGAAGCATAAAAGTGAGTCCTTTGAGAAATTCAAGGAATACCAGAACAGGGTTCAGAACCAACTGGGTAGAAAGGTTAAAGCACTCCGTTCAGATCGGGGTGGCGAATATCTTTCAAATGAGTTTGATCAACACCTGAAAGACAGTGGAATCGTTTTGTAGTTAACTCCACCTGGAACACCTCAATTAAATGGTGTATCCGAACGGAGAAATCGAACCTTACTTGATATGGTTCGATCCATGATAAGTCACACGGTAGTGCCTGATTCATTATGGGGTTTTGCTCTTTTCTCAGCTGCTCTTATACTTAACCGAAGTCCGACTAAAGCTGTCGACAAGACTCCATATGAAATGTGGAAGGGAACGGTCCCTAACTTGTCCTTTATTCGGGTTTGGGGCTGCGAGGCTTATGTCAAGTGGAGACACGAGGATAAGATCGGCCCGTGATCGGTCAAGACATACTTTATAGGTTATCCAAAAGGAACATTTGGTCATTACTTCTATTCGCCTACCGAACATCGAGTTTTTGTTGCGGCTAGTGTGACGTTCTTAGAGAAAGAATTTATCGAGAACAAGACGAGTAATAGAACCTTCGAGCTGTCGGAGATTCTAGAACCAACAACCGAGGAACAGATGGAGGAAGTTGTTCCTCCAACTGATGATACCGTTAATATTCCTGAGGAACCTAGGAGGTCGGGTAGAGTCTCTCATCCTCCGGACAGATACATTGGTATGGTCAAGGAGAATGACGTTTTACTCCTAGAGAGTAATGAACCCGCTACCTATAAAGGTGCTATGGCCTGTTCCGACTCAAAGCTATGGCTCGAAGCCATGCAATCCGAGATGGACTCCATGTATGAGAATGACGTATGGGATCTAGTTGATTTACCTAATAAGGTAAAACCTATACAGTGCAAATGGCTTTACAAAATAAAGCATTATGTAGACGCGCAACCAGATACCTATAAGGCACAACTAGTGGCAAAAGGTTTCACTCAAGTGCACGGATTGCATTATGATGAGATTTTTGCACCTGTAGTCATGCTACGTTCCATTCGGATAATCTTAGCGATTGCCGCTTTTCATGATTATGAAATTTGGCAAATGGATGTGAAAACCGCCTTCTTAAACGGTTATTTGGAGGAAGAGTTGTACATGGTGCACCCCGAAGGTTTCATAGATCCTGAACATCCTAAGAAAGTATGCAAGCTTAAGTGCTCCATTTATGGACTTAAGCAAGCTTCTCGGAGTTGGAATCATCGTTTCGACCAGGTGATAAAAGAGTATGGTTTCACTCGATCGGTCGAAGAACCATGCTTATATATATCAAGTCGAGTGGGAGCAAGATTGTATTCTTGATATTGTATGTCGATGACATACTCCTGATTGGGAATGACATTCCTCTCCTATCTTCGGTTAAAGAATGGTTGAAGAACCATTTCCAGATGAAAGATCTGGGTGAGGCACAACGCATTTTGGGAATCCGTATCTACCGAGATAGATCACGATGGACGTTATCACTTAGTCAGGAGTCTTATTTGGATAAGATTCTTGAGAAGTTCAGCATGACCAACTCCAAGAAGGGGAACCTTCCAATGACGACCGGGGATGCGGTTGAGCAAGTCTCGATCACCCACGACGCTGAAGGGATTGAGCGCATGAGTCGTGTTCCTTATGCATCTGCAATAGGATCAATCATGTATGCCATGATATGCACACGTCCAGACGTGGCATATGCATTGAGTATGACGAGTTGGTACCAAAAGACTCCAGGTGAAACACACTGGATAGCTGTTAAAAACATCCTCAAGTACCTACGGAGGACTAAGGATTGGGTATTGACTTATGGAGGCGATACTAACCTATGCGCAATCGGTTACGCAGATGCTAGCTTCCAAACGGATCGAGATGATTCAAAATCTCAGTCCGGGTTCGTCTTCACTCTTAATGGTGCTTTGCGGTCAGGCTGGAAGGGTTCCAAACAGTGTTGTAGCAGATTCTACTACTGAATCGAGTACTATGCCGCTTCGGAGGCAAAGAAGGAAGCGATATGGATGCGTCAATTCTTACAAGGACTTTCGGTAGTTCCTAGTTCGAATGACCCGATCACCATCTATTGTGATAATAGAGGTGCCATCTTCCAGGCTAAGGAGCCAAAGTCTAGCAACAAATCTAGACATGTACATCGGAAAGCTCACCTGCTCCGTGATTATGTGGAGCAAGAGGAGATAGTGATTGACAAGATTGCGACGGATGATAACATCGCGGATCCTCTCACTAAACCGTTGAATTATGATAAGCATGTAGGGCACGTTATTTCCATGGGAATTAAACGTGTTCCTGAGTTGTAGTAGTTGATTATGGATTTGATACATTATCTTTTTCATATACTATTTATAACTTCATCGGTTTTTATAAATAATATTTTGTTTTTCATGTGGATTGTACTGACAACATTGAACACCACAAAGTGAACTGAATTACATTATATTTGTTTTGGTCCGTAATCGCCTACAAGAGCTGATAACTCTGGCTATTATATTGTGCAGTCGATTGATGGTGGGTTCAACGAGCCATAAGTCAAACGGTTGACTGATCGTTCACAAATACGAGATTATAACGATACCTCGTAGGACAAATTTTTGTGACAATATAATGGAGTCCTAAATGTTTAAAAACATTCGGTGCCAGGTCGTGGATAGGACATCCATTGTGTTCCTAGAGTCGATTCTTTTGACTATCGACTGTCTCTTAAGATTAAGGCAGTTTTTGGGTGACTTTGGTTTCTTTCTCACGGTCTGCCATAACTGGAGGCTAAGTAGATTTTTTCTGGGTCATTTCATACTGTGCTTACATCGGCAGGATTCGAGTTGAGGAAAATATCCAACCCTTATCAGGTATAGTTATTTCTCAGGGCCACTCGAGGAGTTGTAACTGAAATGCATGGCCATGCTCGAATGATGATTCGTTTATCAATTAAGTTACTCTCTAGTCGGGGAAACCACTCTTGATAATGATCGCTTGTAAAATACGATCTTTGTGAATACGGATTTGCAAATTGTTTTACATTGAGTGGGAGAAATTTTAGGATATGAGAATCGGTTATCGCACATATACTTGTGAGGACAAGTGGGAGTTTGTTGGAGCTTGTGTCCTCCACAAATTAGTGTGATAACATTTGTAAATCTCTTACAGGTTCACAAGGGTATACTTTGTATTTTAATCAGTTGATTAACGATTACCTAATAACGGTTGGCTTGCTAGAAAGTTTGACGTTATTATCATACAGATGGCGGTGATCAACTGGTCCCTAAAGGTCACACCTATAGGATGTGTTTGAGAGATGTGGTTATGGAAACGTAATCACATTGATGCCTTATATGACTAAACAGTTAGTCAATGTGTTGATGAGACAATTATTTAATGAAGATTAAATAATATTAGTTGAGACGAATTAACTATCAATTCGTAAATTGAATATAATAAGTTATATTTAATTAAATGTATGTAATGTTAGCTTGGACGAATTAATATGTTAATTCGTAATTAAATGTAATCGGTTATATTTAATATCAACAAGATGAATGTGTCATAGTGGTAATAGTGAGGGTACACATACCAAGAGGTCATGGGTTCGATCCTCACTAGATGACAATTTATATTTAACACATTTATACATTTTTGGAATAACCGAAAATAAAGATTTTAATCCTTACTATTTCGGTTCATATGGGCCGATTTTTGGAAAAAGAAAATCAACCCTATTTCTCCATATACTCGGTTATAAGGAGAGTTAGGGTTTTTTTTTCTTAACCTAAATCTTTTTCCCCATTCATGCCTCTCATCTAAAAACACAAAAAAACGATAAACCCTAATTTAATTTACTGAAATTTGGGGATCGATTCTAGCAACAAGTTAAGGGCATTTCTCATATCGTCTTGGGTGCAACTAATAGGCGAATATCATTGCGATATTGTTCTTAGGCCGAATTTGCTAGGACCGAAGGTTATTTCTTAATCCTTTACGATCTTGTTTATGCATTTTATTTTATGACTAATAATTCATCATGTTATAATTCGTTATAGTCCTTTAATTTAAAGGGATGCATACAGATAAATCCCACAGTGTCAGCTTCCAAGCGAACTCTCGTCGGGGAATATATTGATGATTCTGTCTGGATTGAATCATTTCTGGGAATCTGCTTGTGCCGGCTTCCAAGCGAACTTCGTCTCTTGAGAAGTGCAATCGGTCGTCATGAACTCTCGTTGGGTAAAAGGATATTGAAATGTTGATAAAGACGTCTACGAAACACCGTGGGAAATCTGCTCGTTGTTGCAAGCGAAATCCCGATAAGAGGTCTTTGCTGGGAGATAAAATACTGCGACGGTTCACCGTCTGCTTTAGAGAAATACGGGTCCGGACAAAAATAAATGCCCAAAAACCAAATATATGATATAGGATGTCGGGGAAGAGGCGCACCAAAGATAGGCCCACAAATAACCAACTTATAACGAACTTTTGAAAATTGAGCTGGAGGGAAGCTGGGGAAGAGGCGCAACAAGAGCTGCAAGTCTTCGAAGAGGCGCAGCAGATGCTGCGCCATTTCCCCAGCAAGTCAGTTCTCGACCGAAATTAGGAAATTGCTTTTAGTATAAATAAAGACTTCGGGGAAGCTTTTATTCACACAATTCCTTCATCTTTATTCCGTCTATCTCACAAAAACTCCCATATCTTCTAAAAAAATTTCAAAATCACGGATGCCTTTGAGAACCGTCTCAAAGAGTGGACAAATGAGTTCACGAACGTTGAGAAACACGACATGGGTGCTTTTAATTTGGGATCGATCTTGAGTCTCAAATTAGTGAAAATTGTGAAGCCTTTCTTAGATGCTTGTCTTGACTATTGGGACCCAAATTTTCATGTATTTGCCTTTCCTGAAGGCGATATTTGTTCTTTCCCTAAAGAAATAGCTGCTATTGGAGGATGGGATCCGGAGAGTTCACCCACTATACCCTTTAGCTCTCAAGGATATAAAAGTAAATTCAGAGACTTGGTTGGATTGACTAAGGCTGAGGTAGACCGTCTTGTGACCTCGAAAGGAGTCCGTATGTTTGACTTCATTGACCAATTTATAATTAGGGAAGACCCTTCTATTTCTTATGTTGCGAGACGCAGGGCGTTCGGGTTTTATCTATTGCATTGCTATGTCTTTCAAGGGCATGTCGACAAGGAGATGAGAGGGGATCCTCGTTTTCTGAGCCTAGTGGAACAAATGAAGCTGCGCAAGAACCCAGCATGCCTTTTCTTAGGAGAGATCATTCTTGGTTTAGACAACAGAAAGGCCAACCGTGAGCTTCCTTATTTGGGAAGTCCCATCATTCTACAGGTAAGAACCCGTTTTCATCTTATACCAACCGTTTTTTTTTCGTTTTTCTTTTTTTTCGTTTTTTTCTTTTTTTCGTTTTTTTCTTCTTTTTTTTCGTTTTTCTTTTTTTTTTTGCGGTTGATGAAAGGGACATTAATTTCCGTCATCTTTTGAGGTTTGGTTGATGGAGAGGCTGCGATTGATTGAGCCCCCAGTTAACGTGCCCGGATATCATGCTCGATCGATTTCGATGAGAACTAGGCTCTATATGGTAGACTTCACTCGGGTTTGCAATTACTGGGAAAACAAATTGAAGAGTGAAGGGGGACCATTGATTTGGTGGATTGTGCCGTGGTGGCATCTCAAGTCAGTCACTGGAGTCTCTTATTTGAACCTAACACGGCCAGTTCGCATCCCCGGCTTGGAATTCATGATTTCCATCTTTCAGGAGAGGTTGATGAGGCAAGTTGGCATGAAGCAGAAGATTCTGAAGCTTGATACCGTCTCTCAAACCGCCGCAGCATATACTACAGAGACTTGTCGGGAATGGGCGATTAGATGGGCTCAAAGGAACATGTGGTTCATACCATTTTCTAATGGCTCCCTATGGGTATCTGACTCATACTTGCAATGGAGGAAGGCTGGCACTCCTGAAGAACGTGAGAAATTGAGGAAGCGCGTGTTAGGTTCATATACCTATTATTAGACTCCTCTAATAGTAAACTAATTAACTTTTTAATTATTTGTTCTTTAGATCTAGTGCATGCATAACAAAATAAATAATTTATGAGGAAAAACAATGTTCCATACATTGTTGGTTGGTTCGAAATATAGGGCACAAGTAAGGTCACCTTCCTTCACTTGTTCTTGAGCTTAATGTGTTGGATGATCCTCCAAAGACTCCAAGTATAAAAGTCACTCCTTAGATTGCACCCAAGACTTACCCTTAAACTAGTATACTAATTAACTAGATTATTATACTAGTACCCTTAAAATGATTCTAATATTATTACTATTACTACACTAGTAATCTTATTGTGATATTAGAATGGATGAACAAATGCTTGTGTATCTAAAAAACTTCTTTTAGAAAGATGGAGAGCATAAGAGTTTTTGCATGTGAGAAATGTATGAATGAATGAACAAGTAAAAATGAGAACAAAAGTTCTCATATTTGAAGCATGCAACCGGTGGGAGGCAAGGAGAACAAGCCAAAAATGGAATCTCCTTTATGCTTTTACTCTTATCAAAATGTAGGTAGTGTAAGCTAGATTATGGTAGGTTCAATTATTTATATTTTATCACATGAAATAAAATAATCACAACCCACTTACACTCCCCCCATTTCGGTCCATGTACCATAAAATGGACTACCATTTTATTTTGTTAATTTGTCATTTGTCACACAATATGTCACATGTAGTATTTTACATGTTATTAATTAATTTAATGCATATTTATCACATAAATATCATTTTATAAATTAATTAAATTACATTCAACAAATTGACTAGTGATACTTGATCACATAAATAAAATGGGTTATTTAATTATAATTCAGAACATCTTGTAATTATAATCAACCATTCATTCTTATCTCTATTGCTTCTCAAACAATAAACAATTTTAGTAATAAAGCATTTTTATTACTAAAATAAATCTTATTTAATCCCATTACAATAAGATAAATATATTCTCTCTCACAAATGAATTGTTCAATTTTAAGGAATTGATTAACTTGTATCGTCATACAATTAATCAATTTATTTATTAATGGAATTGTCCTTTAGGTGTGACCTTAAGGGATCAACTGACCACCACCGTCATACGACAGTAATGTCAAACTCTAGTCACCCAATCATTACCGATTAATGACGATAGTTGATTATATAATAAATCATCCCTCATGTATTCTTAATATGATATTTAATTATGATATCAAATCATGTGATCGCACTATTGTTGAGGACACATTTTTCAACAATCTCCCACTTGTCCGAGACAAGTGTGCGTCACCAATTCTCTTGTCCTGTTACAATATCCCACTCAATGCAAGGTGTCTTGCAGGTCGTACTTACACTTGATCATATCTTGAGCGGTTTCCTCGATCTGGAGAGTAACTGTCTGACCGGAATTATCTACCATAAATACCTTCCGAGCGTGGCCACGCATTTCCAGTTAACTACTCCTCGAGTGGCCTTGACATTTCAAACAACCCTGACAAGGGGTGGACAATTCCTATCGCACTATTCCTTTTGTTCAGCCACAGTTCATCATAACCCAAAATATACCCAGTTTGACCTCATTTACGAAGTCGTAGAGTATAAATCAAAGCTAATCCGAAATTTGTGCCAAACTTTTGCGAATAATCTCTTGTTAACAGAATTGACTCATAAGAATACTATAGTAGCTCTTGCCACGACCAGGCTTTATGAATTACCAGAACTCTATAAGCGGTCACTGCCCGACAGAGTGTCCCATACAGTCTGCCTATGTGATCGACTAGTCATCCCATATGACTCTATGGCACTTCAACTTGCCATCAATCGCATCACATTCTAATCACTTCGAGACGTCACCACATATAAGTAACTAGGGGCGAATACCATATCAGTCCAGTTCACTTTAATGGGGTTCAATTTGTCTCTACAACCCATTTGGATACGACAAGGTAACGGGTGAGTTTATTGAAACTCAAACGATAAATGCGATTATCACATATGAATAGTCAATACACTATTACTACTTCATATCTTATCATCTTTAGTGTATCATTTACAACAGTCGAAATGCAATAAAAGCTTGGTAAGTGGATATACCCTATATCCATGTATTCCAACTTTGTCAATTGATATTTCCTTCTACTCAATGTTATTTCTAATAACTTGAATTTATTTCTATATATTTGTCTGGTCTTCTTACTAGACTTGGGCTCTTTAACTTGAAAGATGCTCCCACTGTTATCTCATAACTTGCGATAAAGTCATTTGTAGAGGGATTCACCCTTAATCCCTACATTGACCATTTTATCACAATCTACTTAGATTCCTTTTGTAGAATCTGCAATGCGTGAAACTTAAAACACTTTTTTAGTCTCTTACTCCTTAGTCAATAAGACATCCTAGGATTTCAACAAATCCTTTTTGGTTTGGAAACTAAAGTTTGTGTAACCCTTCAACACATAGCTTAGTTTATCATCCAAACATATGAACGAATCCTTATTTCTTCTCAAGAATCTCAAGGATGTTCTTTAAGGCTTTCACAAGCCATATCATGGGAATTATCTTGTTATTGACTTATCATGCTCTTAGCATATATCACATCATGGCATGTGCGTCTGTTGGCATACATGATCATTCTAATGGCGGAAACATTAGAAATCGATCTCATGTAATCAACAACTTAATAGGTTCAGTGAATGACTATGACTCCATCATAGTAATTCCACTTCCATCAACATGAATAGTCTATTCAACTTTGTTGATGTACAACAGATACGAAAGATCTTATCCTCATAAGACTCTCAACTATATGCCAAAATTATCTCTCATAGATTCAAAAATCTAGAATACTTTGCATCCCTTTCCAAGTCTCCAATCACTCTTTCACAGAAGAGAGTATTGGTACATTATTCTCAATAAGTAATATGTCTTCAACATATAAGACATGGAAAAATAATTCTAGCTCCCACTTAACTTCATGTATAATCATGATTCTTCAATCATGTGAATGAAACCATCCACTATTATCACATGAACGAAAAGTATAATCCTTTAATGCTAGCTTAAGACCATCTTGTGATCACTTAAGATAGCTAAGCATAATATGTTAGGTTTCTTAGATCTTCATCTAAGGTTTCGTGTTTCAAACACTTCCTTCTCTAAATTCCCATTTTAGAAAAGCGAATTTTAATATGCCATTCATCATCAAATGAAATGTGGCAATTCCTAACATGATTTATTTTGATCAACATCTTCATGTCGATCTATGCCTTTATTTACTCTAAAGCTCTATTCACTTTAAGGAGACCCTTGCCTTTAAGTAAATCTACTCTTTGAGTAACTATCTTTTGATTGTAATGCTATGACTCGTATGTAACAAAGTCGATTTAGGACAATACCATTACTTTCGCAAAGCAACATTTTAACAACAAGACATGTGTGCTAAACTCCCACTGAACTATACTCCCACTCTGTCTTTATAGATTATAGTTCCATTACTTTCACAAAGTAACATATTAACTATAAGACATGTTTGTGGCGATCTACTCCCACTCTATCTCTTAGAAATACTCCTAATTTCTTAAGAGATAGCTTTTGTGAGTCACAAACATATATGGTGGAGTAATTGTAGTTTGTTTAGACTGACACATTAGCTCATAAAAGACCAGCTCTTTTATGGCAGTTTGATTCACGTAATATGCGAATCTGATCCATGTCATTTGTTAAATAGATTCTCTATTTTAGGTATCTCCAGGTTGACCCTCCAGATTAAAATAAATTCCCCAAAAGTGAGTTCAACAACTCAACCTGACTCATATGGGTTTGATCTTATGGGAATTGACACAAGGTCATAATCCATATATAATAAATCAAATTCATTACTTAGATCTTTGCCACCATGATCGGATCGTAATGCTTTAACTCTTTTTGTGCAATTTGTTCTCTACTTCATTTCAGAATTTCTTTAAATTTCTCAAAAGCTTCACTTAATATTTGATCAAGTAAATATACCCATATCTACTTAAATCATTGATAAAAGTGACGAAGTAGTCATAATTTCTCCTTGTGGTGATGCTCATATGACCACATACATCGGCATGTATTAGTCTTAACAAATCACTTGCTCGTGTTCCTTTACCACTAAAGAGAATACGAATTATTTCGCAAAGGAGATAAGATTCGCAAATTCCATATGATTGATAAATAAAATGGTTCAATAAATCTAGTCAACACTAGCCTTTAAATGCGTTTCTTATTTATGTAACCTAATCGAAAAAGCCAAATGTACAAATTATTTGGATTATTAGTTATGAGTCTTTTGGATTGTATTATGAAGATATCTTTGCTTGAGTTGGAAGTGCCTAAAACTTGTATATCATAAAGATAAGTGACATGGCTCACATCCATGTCTATTTTCAACAAAATACAAATCCTTTCATGTCTAACATAGAAATGGAAATAATGTTTTAGACAAAATGGGTACATCATCACCATTATGTCGATAACAACTCAAAGTTATTAGCTAAAACAAGTACACAAGTCCCTCTTGAAGTGGCGGCTACCCTAGCTCCATTTCCTTGTCGGAGATTTATATCACTCTTGTTTAGCTTTTCCACATTTCCAAGTCCCACTTGGAGTGATAAGTCCAACATTGATATCTTTCAAATACTTGGGGCAATTACGCTTCCAATGGCCCATGACATTACAATAATGACATTCGTCGTAGAATTTGGGCACCCTTCTTGGTTTTGGTGGTGGTAGCCTCACTATCAACTTCCAATTCACAATCGGATTTGGGTTTCTTACCCTTCTTTGCTTTTCCTTTATAAAAACTATTACCCCTTTCGGTTGCAAGGACATTCTTGCTAGAACTCCCACTCAATTTGATATTTCTCCTTGTTTCTTCAAACAAGGATGTCTTAGAATTTGTGAGATTATCCTCATATGATTCTCTCACCAAGGATGTGTTGGGCATGAGTATGGGAGTGGGAGGTGTAGAAGTAGTAAAAAGACAAAGATTTCCATCCTCACCAATGCCAAAGTGTAGTTCTTTAATCGGGTCATCGTCATACGAGGAACATTTTTCACTGAATGATTGGAGCCATGAATTAACGGTGATCGGTGTAAGATTATTAGATGAATCGATTGGAAATAAATAACTACAAAAACGGAAATTAAGGAAACAATTAACATCTTTCGTTTTAATAATACTTGTAAACAAGTATTGCATTTATATAGTGACCTCTACCCAACTATTATAAATGATCCCGAGATCCAAATTCATATTAATACGGGTACGGTGGGCCGAGTCATCCCTTATTAATATAACTCGGTGGATTAACCACTTAATCGATTCTACTTCTAGAACTCTCGGTCGATAAAAATTACTCTAATTTTCATCTTTAACCCAGAACACATGCGATTACGATCACGAATACTTCCGTTGAGCTCAATCCAAATTTCGATGTAATAACATTTTACTGCCCACTTACCCAACGTAACAAGGTTTGTATTACGGTGAAGCCGGATTAACTCCCTTATGAAATTGGGTTTCGTGGGTTCTACTATTTGGTAAGGCTAAATCTCAATTATTAATTTAGCGAGAGGTCATGTCAATTTATTATCTATCACGTTTTAAGTGAACTAAAGCGGTGAACTACGATAATTATAATTGACACGGTCGATGACTCGATATGATATGCATGTGTTGTTATGGCGATTTGGCAATGCATGCAACATATTAAAAGAAATGCAAAGCAATAATAAAAATTCCTAGTATGGCCTTCCTAGAAATAGAAAATCAAATAATCTATTACATATTCGGAAACCAACTCCTTTGGTCCCTTGAATCTTCAAGTGGCACGCCTCCCAAGAACATCGTCTTTGCCGGAACACCTTTCCGAATGGCACCGTCTTGAAGAAGCTCCATAATTACAAATAATAATAAAAATACAAAGTTATTCCTATTATACATTTGTAAAATGGAAAAACTAATAAAATAAAAGTGATACGAGATCACATTAAATTACAACCGAATCAATTTTCCCTTTCATTACGGGTAATATCGATTAAAAGTAAGGCCATACTAAGACAAATTACATAATTCAAAATAATATAAATAAAAGACATTCAACAATTGAAATATGCAGCATTATAATATGTACCTATCATGCCAAATTATGTGCCAAATCGCCCTATTTAACTTGTATCGTATATATAACCCGGTTTTATGAAAATGCGTGATCGTAACTTCTTAAAATCACAAATTAACACTTAAATCACATCTAAGCTCAAGTTAATTATCCTAAGACTCTTAGGACTCAAAAAGTAGTCATCACTCAATTTTTGACAATAATTTGACTTTATTTAAGTTTTATGCTCATTTTTTACCTTAAAATCATAATATCTATGAAATAAATCCAAATTAAATTATAATAATTTCAAATTTTGAATTTTAAAATTTTAAACATTCTGGATAATTCCATGACACTCATAATGTCAAAAATCATGGTTAAAATTTTTGAATTAATTTTGAGAAAATATAGTTGCATTTTATCGGTTTTATCTCATAAAACATCTAAAGTATCCAAAAATTACTCCCATTAATTTTCCAACTTTATATCTAATAAGTGGGATATTTATGCAACTTAAAATAATTTTCTCATGCCATGCAATTTGTTTTAGCTATTTATGCTAAAATAGTCACTATTTATGCCATTTTTACTCTAAAAATTCATAAATCATGCTAAATGAGATCATTTAATCTAGAAATTTACATACACTTTGTAAATCATGCATGTGACAACATATTAAAGTTTCATGGCCCAATTCGAAGTTTAACTATTTTTAACCATTTTACCTCCTTTTTTTTTGTGGTGAAAAGTGAGTGTATATATATATTTCAAAAAGACATATCCAATTACAAAAGGACCAAAAAGCTTTCTACAAATAGAAACAAAACATTTCTATTAACAGAAACCAATCCAAGTCCTTGCATTCAACTCATTTTGTCCTCCTCTACGATCAGTAAATTTGCGAATTTGTTGTTGGACCACCATCTTCATCCGTTCTGCCACTAGCACAGGCCTGACAACACTGAACTGAGTTCGAGCAAGATTGCGTTGATGCCAAATCGTGTACCCGTAGCAAGACAAAGACACCAAGGCTAGAGCCTTCCATTTCATGCTTCTTATCGAAACATTCAACTCACTCACATCCATCGGGAAAGGACGTTCAATCCAATCTTCAACATATTTCTGAACTTGACAACTGAATTTACATTCAGCAAACAGATGCTCATTAGTTTCAGCTTGTTCTGCACATAGGACACACATGTCATCCTGACAGCATCCATACGAAAAGAGTTTGGCTTTAGTATTCAGTCCACCCTGCATTATCAGCCAGGAATTGAAGGAATGTTTGGGCACATTCCATTCATTCCAAACTATTTTTGTCCAATGTTGAGTAGGAGTTATTCCCATAAGCCATTCATATCCATGGCTAATTGTATAACCTTTTTTATGAGGAGCCCAACAATTATCAATGAACCCATGCTTAAGCTGCTCCTTCACCTTACAAATAGTCTTCCAGGTCCAAGTAGAGTCATTTGTGTAGATCTTTATACATGTTAACATACTCATATATGTCAAAACTAATTTGTCATAAAATAAAACGAATCTTATGCATGCAAACATTAAAATAAATAGAGGAGAAATTATGTCCTTACATATTAAATTTCGGATATTTGGGCACAAAAGAGATCACCTTTCTCTTTTGTTCTTGAGCTTATTCCAATGGAAGAACAAAGATCTAAGAGTAAGATCTCTCCCTAAATATAATACCCAAGGCTCCTCTTAATAAAATTAATATTACAAATACTAGTTATAATATTAATCTATGAAAAATTGAACCAAAAATATTGTTAACACTTTGAATATTTTCGGTTTAGAGAGGGAGGAGAAGAGAGCTTTTTATCTCACTAAAAATCTCTTATTTGATGATGGAAAATAAGAATGAATATCACTAAACTAATTTAGTGTGATAATAGGTAAAATTATATGAAAAACCAATGATGGTTTTTCACATAAAAAACCGGGTGGAAGGGGGACTTTTTAGGGGAGCCAATGCATGAACATTTTTATCTTCACAAGAAAATTAGAGTTGCATGGCTAGGATATAGGTAATCATTGTGTTTTCTCAATAAATTAATCAACACAATATTAACCTAATAACCCCATAATTTCGGTACAAATGATAATATGGAATCCATATTATTTTTGTCAATTGTCAATATGTCACATGTCATATGTGACATAAATTGTTATGTATTTTTAACATATTAAAAATCAACGTATTAATAAAAATACGTCACATACAAAATCGACTTAGTAATCTCATAATTACTTGTACCAAAAACATTTCTCCATTTATAAATCACAACGGATTGTATTTATAATAATTCATTCAAATTTAATTGTTACATTAAACAATTTATTTCATCCGAGTAATTATACAATTTGATTACTCAGACCGTATCTCATTTAATCACATTTCAATTTGATACGTAAATTATACTTCCAAAATCGTCCGTCAATTTTCAAGTAATTTAATTAACTCGTAACATTATACGATTAATTAAATAATCAATTAAGAGTGTCGCCCTTTAGGTATGACCTAGGGGGTCAACTGATCACCACCGTCACACGACAGTAATGTCAAACTCTAGTAAGCCAATCATTACCGATATATGTTGACCATTGACAAGAATAATATTACTTCCCAATTGTATTCATTTTTAATGAGACTTAACCATGTGATCATCATGATCAACGATTGTGATCGCATTATTGTCGGAGGACACATATTCCAACAATCTCCCACTTGTCCTCGACAAGTGTGCGTCACCAATTCTCTTGTCCTATTACTATCTCCCACTCAATGCAAGGTGTCTTTCAGGTCGTACTTGCAAGTGATCATATCGAGAGTGGTTTCCTCGATCTGGAGAATAACTGATTGACCGGATTTATCCACACTGGATACCTTCCGAGCGTGGCCACGCATTTCCAATTCATTACTCCTCGAGTGGCCCCGAGATATTGTTATAACCCCGACTAGGGGTGGACAATTCCTATCGCACTCATTCCCTTCGACTAGCCACACCATCATAACCCAAAATATGCCCATTTGACCCCATTTACGAAGGTCGTAGTAACACAAATCAAAGTTAATCCAAATCGTGCCATCTTAGGCGAATAGTCTTTAGTCAAAAGAATCGACTCATTTGAATACTATAGCAACTCTCGCCACGACCAGGCTATATAAATTTTCCAGAACTCTATAAGCGGTCATAAGGCCCGACAAAATGTTCCTAACAATCCGCCTATGTGATCGACTAGTCATCACACATGACTCTATGGCACTTGAACTTGCCATCAATCGCATCACACTCTAGTCACTTCGAGACGTCACCTCATATAAGTAACTATGGGCATAAACAATGTTAATCCATGTTCACTTTAACGGGGTTCAATTGTCTCCACAACCCGTTTGGATATAACAATGTACCAAGTGAGTTAATAATAACTCAAACGACAAATGTTGACATCACACTCGGGTAGTCAATATCATATTACAACCTTGTGATGTTCATCATAAGCGTAAACACTTATCGATTGCAATAGAAGTTTAACATCCCATGTGTCCACGTGTTCAAACTTCTTACACTTGCAATTTCCTTCACATTCATGTTCTCATACCATGAATTTTACCAAGCATACATCAAGGTTCTCGACCTTGGTTTTGGTTCTTTAACTTGAAAGAACTTTCTTATCGATCATCTCATAATGAACGAATTTGTGATGAATAATACAACTTGTACCGATCAAGTATTCCATCCACACACAATGTACTAGGTATATGTTTTGTAGAATCTTGTAACAATTGACAAGATTATTAGCTTAGTACTTCTCACAAGTCCTAGCTTTATTAGGAAAGATTGTTTTGAATAACCTCTTATTTAACCAAGTATCTTTCCAAAACTCCTCATTTCACTTTCTGGGCTTGAAAGATTTGGGATTCTCATAAATCCTCATATGTGCTCGGATTTTCTACAATATGTGCAAACTCTTGACACACAATAGAACATCCGTCAATCAACAAATCGCTCATCGGATTCTGCTCGAGAATTCATGACGCTTCTATTATGGCTCACCAAGTCAATCATCATGCTCTTATGCATATGATTCATAATTGGACATGTACATGATTATTCTAATGGCGGAAACATTAGTTACTAATAATCATGAGATCAACCGTTCATAGGTTCAATGAACTACCATGACTGCTAATGGTAATCCCATTTTCATTCATACGAATAACCTACGTGTATGTTGATGTGATGTGTATCTCTTAATACTAATCCAACATCCCATGATGTAATTGGATTCATCATTGTCCATTTTCATCCAGAATTGAAAACTCAAAAGCTTCTTTAGGAAAGAAGATATTTGCTCGTCATTCTTTAATGAGTAATGAGTTTTATACATTCAAGGATGATAGCTCCCACTAAATTCTATGTCTTCACATGAGAATTTCCTAACTCCCACTCAATTCTACATATTTCTAGATGACTTCTTAATCGAAATTTGTCAAGAATATAAATATAAATTGCTTTGCCAAGTTACTAGGATAAAACCATATATGTTCCCATCATATCCTTTCAAAAATGCCTATTTTGAAGTGGTCTCATCTCAACCTTACGGAAAGAGATTTTAAATCTCTAACACACTCATGTCATAATGATGTGTAGTAATGTCATTATTCAAATACAAATAATATTTAGAATAGGTCCTTCGGAATATCCTTTCGGAAGGAGGTTTAACCATTTCATAGCGAGGTTAAACAATGACATTTGCGTGGTTAAAACGTTGGCCATTGAAAATATCGTAATATCAATCTTTGCAACTTGATCTTAACTAGTATGTTACTTTAATTCATTTAGGCTCTTAAGTAAAACTCATGATTGAAACTATTGGTCAAATGATTCATAACCTTAGTCAAAAGCTTGTTAAGACTTTACATTAGTCATTTTTCTTCCAAAACTTCTTTTGGTCTCCTCGTGTAGTTATCTTGAGAATAAACTCTTATGATTACTTCACTTAGTCTCTTAAGTCATTTAGAACTAACTTGAGACTATAGATCTCATCTATTTGGTATACTATGTAAGTAGATATACCTTTATTCAACTCATTCTCTCTTGTGTAGATCTTTATATACACAAGTACACAATTATATCTTGCCTTGTGTGTTGTGTCCTCATTTTTCTCCCACTCTATCTTTAGAATGAATACACTAAGCATTCAAAGATAGCATATGAGACACAAATAATGATGTTGAAGTATAAGGAGAACTACCTCATAGGTTGACTAATTGTTATTGATCTCATATGTGTACTTGGTGGTTGACATACCTTTAAGAGAGTTCATAGACTCAAAGTCACTTAATAAATGATCATACACAAGCCTTAAGCATGTGGACATATAATGAAACCCGTCATTATAATTGTCTATTAGATCACTTTTAGTGAATGATCTTATGTTTCAAAACGCAAGCAATTAAAGATGAAATTTTAGAACATAAAGGATAAATGATAAAACGGGTGACTTGGGTTGCAAACCAAGTCACTATCATCCAAAATACAAACCATTATCCAAAATACCTTTCCATGTCGAACACGGAAACTTAAAGTTCTAAAAATTTAAAACATAACTTGAAATAAGACAACGAAAAACAAAGCTCCATAAAAGCTATCCTTAGCTTCTTCATGGTTTCTTATGCTTGCTTTTCTTTTCCTTTGTCTTTGCTTGGTGGAGGCCCTATTTACAATAAAAAGGGAGATACATTATCACAACTTTGCATCATAATACCATAGTTGAATTTAGAAACATAAAAGAAGGTTAGTCATTTACCTACTGGAGTGATCTTTCCAACTTTGATATCACCAAGGTATTTGGAACAATTCCTCTTCCAATGTCCCATGCCATTACAATAATGGCATTTGTCAAGAGGACCCTTCTTGACTTTGGAGGTGCTAGCTTCACAAGACTTAGCTTTGGTGAATGTGGGAGCTTGCTTCTTGCCCTTTCTCCCATTCTTCTTGAACTTCCCCTTACTCTTTGTGCTTATGTTAAGCACATCCTTGGGAGGGTTCACATTTAACCCCATGTCCCTCTCGGCTTGCACAAGTAACTTGTGCAACTCCTCAAGAGACACATCCTTGTCTTGCATGTTGAAATTCACCCGGAATTGCACATATGCCTTGACTTTGGATAAGGAGTGTAGAATCCTATCTACGATGAGTTCTTTGGGGATTTCAACCTTTTGAATCTTCAAGGTCTCGACAAGCTCCATGAGTTTGAGCACATGAGGGCTAACCTTTTGGCCCTCTTTGAAGTCGAGATCAAAGAATGCCGCGGCCGCCTCATATTGGACGATCCGCGGAGTTTGTGAAAACATGGTCACAAGTTTGGAGTAAATCTCATTAGCATTGCCCATTTTGAAGGCTCTCCTTTGGAGCTCCGCCTCCATCGCAAATATTAAGACATTTTTCATTGCGGCGGACTCCTTTTGGTAAGCCTCATAGGCTTCCCTAGTGGCCGCGGTGGACCTAGTGGAGGGTTCGGGTGGAGAGGCCTCGGTAAGGTAACGAAGCTTGTCGTCACCTTCGGCGGCTAATTTGAGTTGGGCATCCCACTCGGAGAAATTTGACCCATTCTTTTCAAGTTTACATCGATCCATAAAGGATCGGAGCCATGATGAAGTAGCGAGTGGTGTAGCATTAGGAGTTGGTGTTGCCATTTGTTATGAATAAGAAGTGGTCTACAAAACAAAATATAAGGAGTAAAACAATTGTCGTTTTAATAATACTCGTAAAAATGAATGATTTAAACAAGTTATATGCATTTTTCTAGTGACCTCTACCCAACTAGAATAAATGATTCCAAGACCCAAATTCATATCGACTTAGGCACGGTAGGGCCGATTCATCCTTTATCAATATAACTCGGTGGATTAACGTTTAATCGATTCTACTTTTAGAACTCTTGGTCGATAATATTACATTAACTATTATCTATAGCCCAAAACACATCGACAAGGGCACGGTAGGGCCGATACATCCCTTATCAAAAATTTTTGTTGAGTTCAATCCAAATTTCGAATAAATGTGTCCATGATCCAAATCCATATCAACTTGGGCACGGTAGGGCCGATACATCCCTTATCAACATGAATTCGGTGGATTTAACATTCATCACCCACTTCCCCTACGTAACAAGGTTTGTACCCCGGTAGGGCCGAGTGCACTCCCTCGCGAAATAGGTTTTCATGGTTTCTACTATTTGGTAAGGCTATATCTCAATTGATTGTTTTAGCGAGAGGTCATGTCAATTTATCATCTATCACGTTTTAAGTGAACTAAAGCGGTGAACTACGATAATTCAAATTGACACGGTCGATAAACTCGATAAAAGAAGATGCATGTTATAGTTATGGCGATTTAGCGATGCATGTAACATAAAATAAAATGCAAGCATAAAGATAAATAAATCCTAGTATGGCCTTTCCTAAAATAGAAAAACTATTAATCTATTACATATTCGGAAACCAACTCCATTGGTCCCTTGAACTTCGGTTGTGGCACGCATCTCGAGGTAACACCGTCTTTATGTATCGCCATTCTTGAAGTAATCCGTCTTTATGAACTCCGGAATGAATAAAATTACATAATAAAATACATAATTTCCTATTATACATTTGTAACTAAAATAAAATAAATCTATTAAATATTACAAAACGGTGATACGAGATCACAATAAAAATTACAACCGAATCGATATTCCCATACATTTCGGGAAATACCAATTAAAATCTAAGGCCATACTAAGTAAAATTACATAATTCAAAATTACATAAATTAAAATTATGACAATCATAAATAAAAATGCAGCATTATAATATGTATGAACATGCTCAATTTTTATGCTAAATCGCCTTTAAATTGCCAATATCGTATATTACTCGGTTTTTACGGATTTGCGTGATTTCAACATTTTATAATCACAAATATGCATAAACTCATATTTATGCACTAGTTAATTACCCTAACCACTTAGGACTCAAAATATAGTCTTCACTAGTAATTTGACCATAATTAACTTTTATTTACAAATTTGTTCATAAATGGACCAAAATTACAAAAATAAGCTATTTAACTTCAAATAAATCACAAAATTTCAAATAAATTCAAAATTTGAAATTTAAAATTCATGAACATTCTGGAAAAATCCATGACACTCATAATGTTCAAAATCTTAGGTTAAAAATTTCGAAAATTTTCCTAAAAAAATGTTGCGGTTTATCGATATTTAATAAAATAATCATAAAAACATGGAAAAATTATTTTCATTAACTTTTCAATTTTAGATCTGAAAAATATAATAAAATGCAACATTAGACGTTTTTCCTAAGTCATAGATTATATTTTATTAATTTTCACTAATAAAGTCACTATTTATGTCATTTTTCTTCAAAAATTCATAAATCATGCTAAAAGACTTCTTTATAGCCAATTATTTTACACACTTCTTGTAAAATTGCATGTGACAACATATAAATTTTCTATGACCAGATTCGAAATTTAACTCATATTAACCTATTTTTCTCTTAAATCCGAATTTAATAATGAAAAATTCATTTTTTGAGCATAACAAGTGCAAAAATTATGAAAATTTACAGGTTATCTCAAAATAATATATGTAACAACATATCCAAAAACCAAGTGAAAATTCGAAGTATAGCTAATTTTCGACCAAAAATGACATTTTTACTCATAAAATCACATTTAAATGTCATTATTATTAAATATGAACAATAAAAAATCCGAAAAATTAACCAAAAATCCTAAAACACTTTAGGACCAGAAATATTAACATGCATGTAATTATTTCGTGATATATCATAATAACACAAATTTTACAAGTTTTATTTCGTTATTCATATAACTCGGAAAAACTTTTAACCAATTTGCATGCAAACAACCGTGGCTCATGATACCGATTGAAGGAAATGTAGATCTTTATACATGTTAACATACTCATATATGTCAAAACTAATTTGTCATAAAATAAAACGAATCTTATGCATGCAAACATTAAAATAAATAGAGGAGAAATTATGTCCTTACATATTAAATTTCGGATATTTGGGCACAAAAGAGATCACCTTTCTCTTTTGTTCTTGAGCTTATTCCAATGGAAGAACAAAGATCTAAGAGTAAGATCTCTCCCTAAATATAATACCCAAGGCTCCTCTTAATAAAATTAATATTACAAATACTAGTTATAATATTAATCTATGAAAAATTGAACCAAAAATATTGTTAACACTTTGAATATTTTCGGTTTAGAGAGGGAGGAGAAGAGAGCTTTTTATCTCACTAAAAATCTCTTATTTGATGATGGAAAATAAGAATGAATATCACTAAACTAATTTAGTGTGATAATAGGTAAAATTATATGAAAAACCAATGATGGTTTTTCACATAAAAAACCGGGTGGAAGGGGGACTTTTTAGGGGAGCCAATGCATGAACATTTTTATCTTCACAAGAAAATTAGAGTTGCATGGCTAGGATATAGGTAATCATTGTGTTTTCTCAATAAATTAATCAACACAATATTAACCTAATAACCCCATAATTTCGGTACAAATGATAATATGGAATCCATATTATTTTTGTCAATTGTCAATATGTCACATGTCATATGTGACATAAATTGTTATGTATTTTTAACATATTAAAAATCAACGTATTAATAAAAATACGTCACATACAAAATCGACTTAGTAATCTCATAATTACTTGTACCAAAAACATTTCTCCATTTATAAATCACAACGGATTGTATTTATAATAATTCATTCAAATTTAATTGTTACATTAAACAATTTATTTCATCCGAGTAATTATACAATTTGATTACTCAGACCGTATCTCATTTAATCACATTTCAATTTGATACGTAAATTATACTTCCAAAATCGTCCGTCAATTTTCAAGTAATTTAATTAACTCGTAACATTATACGATTAATTAAATAATCAATTAAGAGTGTCGCCCTTTAGGTATGACCTAGGGGTCAATCGATCACCACCGTCACACGACAAAGAATGTCAAACTCTAGTAAGCCAATCATTACCGATATATGTTGACCAGATTGACAAGAATAATATTACTTCCCAATTGTATTCATTTTTAATGAGACTTAACCATGTGATCATCATGATCAACAGTTGTGATCGCATTATTGTCGGAGGACACATATTCCAACAATTTGCAGGTGTATAATCATTCCAGTTTGTTCCTTTGAGATAAACACTATCTATCCACTGAATCCAAAGCCTGTCAGCCTTCACATATATCCAGTTCACCAATTTTCCAACTGAAGCAATGTTCCAAGTGCTGGCTTTTTTAATCCCTAGTCCCCCTGCAGCTTTTGACATGGTAACTCTGTCTCAACCCACTAGAGGAACTCTATGATATTCAGTGGAACTATCCCATAGGAAGTTCCTACATATAGCCTCAACTCTCTTAATAGCAGCTTTAGGAATGACAAACATTGCAGCCCAGTAATTGTACAAAGTATTAAGCACTGAATTTATGAGAACAGCCCTACCAGCATAAGATACCTTTTTAGCACCAATACTTCTGATCCTTGTCACCATTTTCTAATCCATTTTTATCTCATAAAAATCATAAATCATGCAATATTAATCCAATTAATACGAGATTTTACAAAAAACTTTTAAAATATGCATGTGAGGTCATATAAAATTTTCAAGGTCAGAGAGTAAGTTTAACCATTTGTAGTCATTTTAACCTCCATTTATGCCATTTTGACACTAAAAATTCATAAATCATGAAATATTAATCACATTAATATGATATTTTACATACAATACATAAAATATTCATGTGAGGTCATACTAAAATACCACGGCCATGAGTGAAGGTTAACTTATTTTAGTGAATAAAAGTTCATTTTACTCATAAAAATATAATAAAATCACTAAAAATCATTAAAATGAGCAATAAATTTCCATAAATCATAAAAATGACCTAAAAACATTTTAGGACCAGAATATATTACATGCAACATGATTTCGTGGCTTACTCATATAAATCACAAATTTTTAGTTTTATATGTTAACTTTTTAACTCGGAAAAACAATAACCGATTATGCATGCAACATCCTTATGCTCTGATACCACTTGTTAGGTTCGTATACCTATTATTAGACTCCTCTAATAGTAAACTAATTAAATTTTTAATTATTTGTTCTTTAGATCTAGTGCATGCATAACAAAATAAAAGATTTATGAGGAAAAACAATGTTCCTTACATTGTTGGTTGGTTCGAAACATAAGGCACAAGTAAGGTCACCTTCCTTCACTTGTTCTTGAGCTTAATGTGTTGGATGATCCTCCAAAGACTCCAGGTATAGAAGCCACTCCTTAGATTGCACCCAAGACTTACCCTTAAACTAGTATACTAATTAACTAGATTATTATACTAGTACCCTTAAAATGATTCTAATATTATTACTATTACTACACTAGTAATCTTATTGTGATATTAGAATGGATGAACAAATGCTTGTGTATCTAAAAAACTTGTTTTAGAAAGATGGAGAGAATAAGAGTTTTTGCATGTGAGTAATGTATGAATGAATGAACAAGTAAAAATGAGAACAAAAGTTCTCATATTTGAAGCATGCAACCGGTGGGAGGCAAGGAGAACAAGCCAAAAATGGAATCTCCTTTATGCTTTTACTCTTATCAAAATGTAGGTAGTGTAAGCTAGATTATTTATATTTTATCACATGAAATAAAATAATCACAACCCACTTACACTCCCTCCATTTCGGTCCATGTACCATAAAATGGACTATCATTTTATTTTATTAATTTGTCATTTGTCACACAATATGTCACATGTAGTATTTTACATGTTATTAATTAATTTAATGCATATTTATCACATAAATATCATTTTATAAATTAATTAAATTACATTCAACAAATTGACTAGTGATACTTGATCACATAAATAAAATGGGTCATTTAATTATAATTCACAATATCTTGTAATTATAATCAACCATTCATTCTTATCTTTATTGCTTCTCAAACAATAAACAATTTTAGTAATAAAGCATTTTTATTACTAAAATAAATCTTATTTAATCCCATTACAATAAGATAAATATATTCTCTCTCACAAATGAATTGTTCAATTTTAAGGAATTGATTAACTTGTATCGTCATACAATTAATCAATTTATCCATTAAGGGAATTGTCCTTTAGGTGTGACCTTAAGGGATCAACTGACCACCACCGTCATACGACAGTAATGTCAAACTCTAGTCAGCCAATCATTACCGATTAATGACGATCAGTTGATTATATAATAAATCATCCCTTACGTATTCTTAATATGAGATTTAATTATGATATTAAATCATGTGATCGCACTATTGTTGAGGACACATTTTCTAACAGCGCGAGCCTGTTGACTACAAGATTCGCGAGGTGGCAAAAGAGAATCAGAAGAACTTGACTGAGGAGGAAGAAGAGGCCGGATTCCGAGTCGTTCATCCGTCGAAGAAATCGAGGACTGCTCCTGCCGTAGAAATGGTGGTGGATCGAAATGGCAAGTCTAGACCGCGAGAGAGACCTTTGGTGATTAGGTCGGAGATAGCACAAGAGCGCCCAGCTCGTGGTCGAGACAAGAAGTACGATAAAAATGACAAAGGCAAAGGAAAGATGGAAGAATAGCCTTAGTCGTATTATTATTTATTATTATTATTTAAGTTGTAATAAACGGCGGGGTTTCTAGCATTTACTTTCAGCATTTATATTTTTTGGCATATTATTATTATTTATGGAACAAATGAATAAAAGATTTATTAGTTAAGAAACTATTATAATTTTCTTTTATTATTCTTGTCGAATTTCAAATGCAAATGCAAATGTCCTTCTATTTACATTTAAAATAATGGGTTGTATCCTCTGAAGGATTGCCTACGTATTCATTAAAAATGAAATCAAACCCTGTGCGTAGTTTGAATAAATGTAAATAAATAATTGTTCGAAGCAAGAGCTTGTAATGAACTTTAGAAAATAAGCATGAGCTTTACTTACTCCCAAAATACAGTTCAATTTATTTGATGACGTGAGGATGTCGAAATGTCAAAACGCAAGAGCATAGTGACATAAGCTTTCTTTCAGCGAGCGAGGCGTGTTTCCTATCTTATGCTAAGGGTAGTGTCGTTTCAGTTGGTCGAGGTTAGTTGGGTTAGCAAATTCATTCCCGTCTAGGTCTGTAATCCTAACATCACCCCCTGAGAGTATGGACTTGACTAAGAAAGGTCCGGCCCAGTTGGGTTTAAACTTTCCACGTGGATCGACAGGTAGGAGAGCTCTGACCGATTTGAGAACCAAGTCTCCTTCTTTGATGTTCCTGGGCCTAACCTGTTTATTGAAGGCTCGTTTGATACGTGCCTAATATGTTTGCACATTATGTAATGCACGCAATCTTCGTTCATCCAAGAGGATGAGTTCTTCATAGCGATCCCTATTCCATTCAGCTTCTGGGATTTGACTTTCGAGTAAAATGCGTAAGGACGGGATTTCTAGTTCCACAGGTTGCACAACTTCCATGCCATAGGTCAGAAAGAAAGGAGTGGCCCAAGTGGGCATTCTGAATGATGTGCAATAACCCCACAACGCGAAGGGTATTTTGCTAGGCCAATCTCGATAATTGTCGATAATTTTCTTGAGGATCATGACGACGTTCTTGTTAGCTGCTTCTACCGCGCCATTAGTTTGAGGTCTATAAGGCGAGCAATGGTGATGGTTGATTTTGTATTTGACTAGCAATTGTGCAGCTTCAGCTTGGAAATGTGACCCATTGTCGCTGATGATTTCATGTGGGCAACCATATCGACATATGATATTGGTTTGTATGAACTTAGCCACGTGTTTAGCCGTAAGAGTAGTATAGGATGCTGCTTCGACCCATTTGGTAAAATAATCGATAGCTACCAAAATAAAACAGTGACCTCCTGTTCCAGGTGGAGTGATCTTCCCAACGATGTCGATTCCCCAAGCAGAAAATGGCCAAGGAGAGGACATGGTGTAAAGCAGTGAGGGAGGAACGTGTTGCACATTCCCGCAGATTTGGTAATGTCTGACATATTTGATAAAATCTGACTCCATTATCGTCAATTAATATCCTAGACGCGTTATTTTCTTTGCCATCATTGGTCCACTCATGTGGGGACCGCATTCTCCATTGGAACGTTTTCCATCACTTTTTGTGCCTGTGAATGATCAAGACAGCGCAAGACTACACCAAAAGGTGTTCTTCTATATAATTCTCCCTGCATGAAGAGGTATTAAGAGGCTAGTAGGCGTACGGCACATTGTCCTCTCTAATCCATATCTGGTGGATAGGTACCATTGAGTTTCATGTTTAGAATGGCTTGAAACCAAGGTTCTTCTGGGCTCTCTTCTTCGTCTGTAATTTGGTGTACATAGGCTGGTTCTGACCGCCGTTCGATGCATAAAGTCATTTTTATCATGTTGTCTGGCATATTAATCAAAGATGCAAGTTTTGCAAGAGCGTCTGCAAATTGATTCTCTTCACGAGGTAGGTGTAGATAAGTGACCTGATCGAAGAATTGGGCGACTTGATCTATCCTAACCTGATACGGTGCTAGACTTTCACTTCGAATTTTCCAACATCCCGTAATCTGGTTGATGATCAAGGGCGAGTCTCCATGGACTCGAAGATTCTTGATACCTAAAATTACTGCTGCTTGTAGACCAATGAGACAAGCTTCATATTCTGATGCGTTATTTGTCACCTCGAAGTCGAGTTTGACAGACAGTGGTGTATGCTCACCTTCAGGAGAAATGAGCAACACTCCTATTCCAAATCCTCTTAGATTTGATGCTCCATCAAAGTAAAGGTCCCAGGAGTCTATGCTAGTTTATAAGATGTCCTCATCTGGAAATGACCACATGTCTATTGTTTGGGTGTCGTTGATAGGATTGTCTACGAAGATCTCGGCAACGGCGCGCCCCTTTATGACCTTTAGAGGTACGTATTTGAGATCGAACTCTGAGAGCATTAGGGTCCATCTTGCCAATCGACCATTGAGAACGGGTTTCTCAAAGAGGTACTTGACGGGATCCATTTTGGAATATACCTTGACAGAGTAGCTAAGCATGTAGTGGCGTAGCTTCTTTGTCGCCCACACAAGTGCGAGACATGACTTTTTGAGAGGTGTGTATTTACACCCACATTCTATGAACTTCTTACTAAGGTAGTAGATAGCTCTTTCTTCTTTTCCAACAGTTTGTGCACGCATAGCCCCCATGGCTGTTTCAGTAACTGTGAGATATAAACCAAGAGGTTGATCTCGTTGAGGAGGTATTAGCACTGGTGGTTTGGCTAGTATCTCCTTGATCTTGTCGAACGCCTTCTGACAATCGTTTTCCCATATGGTGTGATCTGTCTTCTTGAGCTTTTTGAAAATGGGTTCGTATATCATAGTAAGCTTCGATATGAATCGGCTTATATACTGTACTTTGCCTAGAAATCCTCTAACCTCCTTCTCTGTTTGGGGTTGTGGCATTTCGATTAAAGCTTTGATCTTGGATGGATCAATTTCTTTTCCTCTCTGGCTGACAACGTATCCCAGAAGCTTGCCTCACGTTACCCCGAATTCACATTTCTGAGGATTGAGTCTCATGTTGTATATGCGCAATCTTAGGAAGAATTTGCGAAGGTTATCGATATGCCCCTTCCTATCCTTGGATTTAACAATCATATCATCGACGTATACTTCTACTTCTTTATGCATCATGTCATGTAGCAAGGTGGTTGCAGTTTGTTGATATGTAGCTCCAGCATTGATTAGCCCGAATTGCATGATAGTATAGCAATATGTGCCCCATTGAGTAACGAAAGTTGTCTTATGCATGTCTTCTATGGCCATCTTGATCTGATTATACCCTGCATACCCATCCATGAAGGACAACAATGCATGATCTGTTGTATTATCTACCAATATGTCGATGTGTGGTAGAGGGAAGTCGTCTTTGGGACTTGCTTTATTTAAGTCTCTGAAATCAACACAAACTCAGATTCGCCCATCCTTTTTGGGTACGGGGACTATGTTAGCCACCCAGTCTGAATACTCGGAAACTTTGATGTACCCGGCTTAGAATTGTTTATCGACTTCTTCTTTGATTTTAAGAGCCCATTCGGTCCTCATCCTACGAAGCTTCTGTTTTACGGGTTTGAAACCTGGTTTGATTGGAATTCGATGTTCTGCAATATCCATGTCGATTCTTGGCATGTCCTTGTAAGACCAAGCGAAAACGTATTTGAACTCATGTAGGATGTCGATGAAACTGGCCCTCTCAGTTGGGTTTAAGGTCGTCCCTATCCTAAGTTCTTGGGGTTCTAGTTCGGTTCCTACATTGATGGGTTCGGTGTTCTCTATAACCGGTGCCCCTTCCCCCTCTTGTAATATTTCTTTAACTATATAGGGAGGTAAATCGATTGAGTCTGGGTCAGGATCATCCTCATTGTCATCGTAAATAGAATTGCATTCAGAATAACACAAAGAGTAAGCAGAATCTGATTTATTCATATTAAATTTTCAAAAGAGTTGAAACAAAGAAGCCATCTGTCAACAAAGAAGCCATCTGTTCAGTAGTTAGTGGCGGTAAAGGGACAGCTGCCGGGACATGTCCCAAGCTACTGTTACTACTCGATGTTATGCTAGGAGAAACAAGGGGATGGGGAGTAACGACAGAAGAAGACTCTCTAGCGACTTCTCTAGACTCAGACTCTGATTCCGACTCTAACTCTGTTTCTGACTCGAATTCGTTGTCTTCAGGCTCTCCTTTGAACATCTCTCCTTCTCCAGTGGTGACTTTGAAGAGCTTTCCTTGGTTGTTAGTCCACTTGATCAACTTTCTCCATCCTTTCTGCTGATTTGGATTAGTTTCAGTAATTAGGGTCGTCGGGTTGAAATGGTCATCTTGAAGTATCATGGTAATGATCTCATCCTGTGCTGTCCTGATGAATCGGTCCTCTCCAAACAGAAGGCTAACAGCCTGTTCGTCTAAACAAGGTGTTTGATGAGTTTTGACGGTAGGAACCGTTTCTGAAGGGATGAAGTAGCAGTCGTGGAAGACCTCGATTCCATCTAGTTGCATTCCCTTATAGTGCCAAGGTTCGGGAAACCCGTGAAAGTATTCTTGACTCCCCTCTCTAACGAAGTATCCATTTAGGGTAGGGAGGTAGGATCGCATTTCGATTCCTTTATTCTTACAGTTTTGAAACTGAGTGAGCATCTCCAAAGCTTCTTCTTTCATGGGTTTGTATCCCAATCCTGATGGTATCCTCTGAGAGTTCCCCTCTTTGTACGGTGCGAAGGTATTTTTCTTGGCAGGGTTCAATGGCATTCCCGGGAAGTATTCCTGGGACTTGAGTATGTGGTTGACCACTAAATTGGAGTATGGATTGAAGTATAGAGGTGCCAGTTCGCTTTCTACAAGGTTTATGCTCTGAAAGCCCCCAAGCTCATATACTGGAATGTGACTACTTGGTTGCTTGATAGTTTCTCTATTACAGCCTTGATAGATGATGAAGTGATCGTTACTATTTTGCCATCTAGAGGAATCTTAATCTTCTGGTGCAAGGTGGATGTTATTGCTTTGGAAGCGTGAATCCAAGGCCTTCCCAGAAGTATATTGAATGATGCTTCGATATCTACTATTTGAAAATTAACCTTTCGTTCAATCGGCCCTGTGGCTATAGTGAGGTTGATTAACCTTACTACTTTATGCCGTGTTCCATCGTATGCTCGAACACCTTGGTTGGTAGGAGTCCAATCTGATTCTTTCATGCCTAGCTTATATGTTGTCTTTAGTGGTATGACGTTGACTGCGGAGCCATCATCTACTAAAGTCATTGGTACGTTCTTCTTCAAGCATGTGACTGTAATGTATAGAGCGAGGTTATGATTGGCGCCAAAGGGAGGCAAATCTTCATCTGAAAAAGTAACTGGGTTACTTAGTCTAACTGATTCTTGGAAGACCAAGTTGACTACGTCATCAGGCGTAGAGTTGTGCGCTACGTTCAATTTAGCCAATGCTTGCAGTAAAGCTTGACGATGGGGAAATGAGCTCGCGACTAGTTGCCAGACTAAAAGATCAGCCTTTGTCTTCTTTAGTTGTTTCAGCAAGTGATCAGTAGATGTATCTTCGCCATCGTTTGGCATGATGACATTGGTGTTAGTAATTGGACCATTAGTTGTAGGACCGTTCTGAGAGACATTTTGATATGGACGCCCTGAACGAGTAAGGTGGTCTATATCTTGATCTTCACTAGCCTTGACTATATCCTCACTAGCTTTGACTAGGTAGTGTTCTGTGAGGTATTCATCTTCATCGTCATTGGCCCATATTCCATTGACGACACTAAGCTTTCTCAATCTGATGATTTCAGCTTCTAGACTGATTATTTGCTCAACCAGGTTATCAACTACTGTGATCACCTCTTGCATCGTAGACCCTTGTGATAGACTTGGGGTTAGTGACACATTTTCCCTAGGTATGGTGTCGGGATTACGTAGAGATGCTACTATAGCTTCCAACTCTGAAACTTGCCTACTCACACTCCTTGCCCATGCGATGAAATCGGCAATGGTAGGGGAGATGGTGGAATATCTCTCTTCTTCTTCTAGAGCATGAATTTCATCTTTGATTGGAGAAATGAGATGTGAACAATCCAAGGTGGATTCTTCATCTGTAGTCATTAGAAATCCAAGAGGATTCTGAGTATTGTTAGGCTTACCTCCATGAGGTATAGGTAAACGACCATCTTCGATCATATCCTAAAGGACATGTTTTAGTTTAAAGCATTTCTCTATATCGTGTCCCTTGCCTCTATGATATTCGCAATATGCATTCTCATTCCAGAACTTAGATCTCTTTTCTGGGTCAGGTGTAGGTCCTATGGGTTGGAGCTTACCTTGTTTCATCAACCTCTTGAGAGCGTTGAAGTATGAGTCACCAATGTTTGTGAACTTTCTTTGTGGGATATTCTTCTTAGATGATTCGACAAGGTTAACCTCATCAGTCTTGCTAGTAGAGCCATAAGAACGACTCGTCGAGCCTTGATATCCACGACCTACCGTCTTGGATAAGATTCCTTTACGGATGTCATCTTCAATCCTTGTCCCTAGTACAGTCAAATCTTTGAAAGACTTTATGTTTTGGTATCTCAAGTGGTTTGCATAAATGGGTCTCAGGTTATCCACGAACTTTTCCACAAGAGTGGCCTCGACTGGACGTTCAACAAGTTGTGTGCTAGTCTTCCTCCACCTATTTAGGAAGTCGGTGAAGCCTTCTTTTTCATTTTGGGTAAGAACCTCTAAAGTACGCATGTTGACTTGGATTTCAGCATTATCTGCGTATTGTTTAGCGAACTCAATTCCAGCGTTATCCCAAGTGGCAATCTTCTTGTGTTCCAAAGAGTAGAACCATTGCTTAGGAATTGTGTCGAGAGATGAAGGAAAGATCATTAAGAACATCTCAGGTTTGATGCCTTTGATAGACATGTAGTCTTTGAAAGCACGAATGTGGTTTAAAGGGTTTTCATGTCCCTTGAACTTTGGGATGGCAGTCATGTTGAAGTTGGTTGGCAATTGAGCATTCATGGCCTCATACCTGCGATTATTCTCCCTGTAGATGTCATCTCCCTTGAGGTACATTAGTTGCTCCTCCAAGTATTGGAGTCGCTTTTCAGCTTCAGTAGGATCTATTGGAGGGTTGGTTTCTTGTTGTCCAACAAAGGGTGGAAGGTTATCATGCACGATCTCGTTAGGAATATCATTTTCTGCAGGAGGGAGTCTAGTTTCTACAGCAACGATTCGGCCTTCAATAGCGTTGAGGCGAGCATAAGCTTGGTCTTGGCTTGTTTGGAGACGGACGAGCGCAGCTAGGATTTGATCATTACCATTCTGGGGTTGATCACTAACATTTGTGTGACTAGTTCCAGACATCTTGGAAACTGGATAAGAGATCGACGACGAATCAAAACACGATCGATCATTCTAGCACACTTACTCAAAAGACTCAACTTGTGAAGTGGGAGTGTGCCACTATGTTAAGTGAGGTTTAAAAATGACAAAGTTTTGAAATGTTTGTCCTAAGAAACTGTAATGTAGTTGTAGGAGTGCTGACTTGAAGTGATGTTTTGAAATGGGTTTTGAGGCCCGAATTTTGACTGGAGACTTGGACAGAGTTTCAACTCATTTTGCGCTAATTTCAACCATTTTTGAAAATATTTACATTTTGAAAAGGGTTTTATTTTACAAAATTTCGCCATAGTTTTATTTACAAAATGGTGATCATATATGATATAAGCATTCATACAGGCATTATAACGGTATGCTGAGTGCATTTATAAGGGTTTTGGCTTAAAATGGTGGGTTGCCATACCAAGCAATCAAACCCTGGTCTGTGGAGAGGTCCGTGCCATACATGAGTAAGGCCGGTTCCTAGTGCATTTCCTCGAGTAGTGAAAGCCCTTGATACAAATAGGAGTATGCACCGCGGTATGGTTGACGTCAATCGCTATCTATCTTTAGGCCCAGATAAGAATTTGGACCGCCCAGACGGGACGATTGGTCGAATGGATTGGGTTGGGCCTAGGAAGGCCGAATAAAATGACCTAAGAAGGTCGAGTAATGAAAACCGACAACTGTTTCATATAAACTATTCCCTAACCTTGTTCAAGTTTCACCCTTGGAAACACGTAAGTGTATTCTCCCCAGCGGAGTCGCCAAACTGTGGACACGGGGGCCACAGGGGTGCTTGGGACAAGCATTTGCATTTGTGGAGTTGCCGCCAATTTTTATGGGAAATTGGAACCGTTCGAATACTCGTGTCATGTCAAGACACAAAGTAGTGACATGAACACTAAGAACTCGTTACCCTTAGTATTCTATGTCTAGAATGACTCTCGTGGATGCCAATGAACACGGATGTTCACAGAGATCTAGAGTAAGGGGTGAGGGTACGTATTAGGAAGTCCTTTTACTGAACACCTAATCCCGCCCACCTCGATAGCGGCCTCTACTAATGATTAGGGAAGTTGATCGTATTTGATAAGCTGTCGATTATATGCATGCAATGCAACATCCAACGTTTTGATCCTAGCATGTGAGAATTAACTAAGTCGGTGAACAAATAATTAGCAATTATTAATGTCGAAGTAGGAGTTAGAACTAATTACATGTGAAAAACGAATAAACATCCACCATAAATAAATAAATAAATAAGTAACGATAATTGAAATTACAATAAATTACAATGAATTAAATGATTTACGTCAAAAATATACTTAAGACGGACAATTTGAGGAAAAGAAAGGAAAATAAATAAAGTTGGAAAATATGGACAGATTAAGGGTGATATTACGGCTAATAGTCGATTAATTACATAATTAAGGGATTAGGTCAAAGCAAGAATGGAAATTCAGAGACAAAACTCATCCCGGAACAGGCAGCATTGCTACGTTCCTTGGAAGAGGCGCAGTGGTCACTGCGTCTGTTCCTGAGGTGAGTTCTGGCTGTGAAGTCAGAACTGCGAGTTGTTAATGTTCGTTGGTGAATTTAATGATTGATTACTAATATTTGACTCGGATAAAAGTGATTTAACATGTTAAAAACATATGAAATTGTCATAAGAGCAATAAAACGATTTAAATAGATCAAAATGAATTATAGACGAATTATGACTAATTAGGTTAAATTATGAAGACGGAAACGAGTTGAAGGACGTGACAAACTGGAAATAAACGGTAAAAATATGTACAAAGGCGAATCTCAGAAACTTGATATGAACAAATCGAGTCTCTAAAAATCCAGGTTTGATTTAATGGCGAAAACCCGCAAATATTGATTGTAAGGGATTTAAACCGTAAATAAAACACGATATTTATTAAGAATATGTATTATGTATGGAAAAAGGAAGAAAAGAAGAAAAGGAAGCAAAAGGGAACGAACTAACAGAGAACCGTGGAAAAAGAAGAAAAGCAGGAACTGCGGCAGCCTCTGGAAGAGGCGCAGCAGATGCTGCGACTCTTCGAAGAGGCGTAGCAGTTGCTGTGTTTCTTCTCAACGACTGCCCACTGTTAATCCGTAAAAACAGTTTAAATATAGGGTTTTAGAAATCGGTTTTAAGCATGTTTTTGACGTAAATCTTACATTAATTAGTACAATAAATAAAATACTATAAAAAAGATGGGATTTACACCCTCAGACTTACATGTTTGACGAAACGAGATTAACTAAGTTAACGTATAGTGATTGCTCAACTCGAATGTATGTAAAAAGTGCCTTCGTTAGAGGATTTAGATTAAATTGATTGATGTGTAGTGGTCAAATTGGTCGGTCATGCAACGTGACTGGTACTCAGAATGATCTGAGCTTACGTGGTCGATTGATCAAGCATGTAGGCGTCGAATGCTTAGAGCACGGTCTTAGAATGCAAAGGGAGAAGAGAAGGGCAGACACTCGCGTGAAAAATATGTGGAACGAAGGTCCCTATTTATACTAAAAAATATGGAGAGTTATGGAATGACTCAAACTTTGGAAACAAATCACGGAAAAATATGAAAATACGTAGAAAAGAGCTGGGGAAGAGGCGCAGCAGCTGCTGCGATCCTTTGAAGAGGCGCAGCATCTGCTGCGTCATTTCCCCAGAGGTTTCCTCCTACGGAAGAAAGAATTCTGCGTTTCTTTTATGGAATTGCGGTGGATCTCTACTTCCTTATTCTTTAAAATAAGATTTTCGGGATATATTTTACCAAAAGATATAATTTTAATTTATGGAATAAATATCCCGAATATTCTAGGACATTCCGACTCTGCATTTTAAACGGTTTCTTAGAAAATGAAGCGGTTTTTTACCCGGACTCCAAATGAACTCTAATTGCTGTCAAAACGACCGTAATGGCGCGTAGATGACGACCAAGGGGTAGACACAAGTATTTGAGATACCACTTGACGATAAACTTACGAACTGTCATAAATCGTTCCCCGTACCAAACATGCGGCCTAATCATCACTGGGTGGCTGGCGGGAGGTGCAGAAATGAGGTATCTACAGGTTGACCTATTAGTAGGTGTGGTGGGAGCGGCTTCGCTAAGGTAACGAAGCTTGTCGTCACCTTCCGCGACCAAACGGAGTTGCGCATCCCAATCGGCGAAGTTAGATCCATTCTTTTCAAGTTTACATCGATCCATAAAGGATCGGAACCAAGAGGCATTTGGGAGTGGTGGAGCGTTTGCGCTAGTAGATGCGGATGAAATTGGAGTTGTCATTGCGTACTAATCAAATTGACTACAAAATAGAAAAATGAAGGAATTATAAACATTTATCGTTTTAACAAAACTTATAAATATTTTTAAAACAAGTCTTAGCATTTTCATAGTGACCTTTACCCAACTATGATAAATGATTCTGAGACCCAAAGTTCTTATTAACTTGGATGTGAGCCAACGGGCCCTCTACATCTTTACTAATATAACTTGGTGGGTTAACCCTCTTAACCGATTCTACAATTAGAACTCTCGGTCGATGAATTTACGTTAAGTTCATCTTTAGCCCGAACCTATTGCGGCTACGTTCGCAAAATACCTTCGTTGAGATCAACCAAATTTTCGAAGTGTAATAACTTGTTTATTACCCCACTTACCCAACGTCAATAGAAGCACCCCGAAAAATCGTATTGTACCCCTTATGAAATTGAGATTCATGGGCTCCTACTATTTGGTAAGGCTAAGTCTCAATCTTTTAAAAGTAAAGGTCTTGTCAATTTATTATCTATCAATTTTAAGTGAGCTAAAAGTTGAATTGTCGATAATTATAATTTACATGGTCGAAGACTCGATATGATATGCATGTGTTGTTATGGCGATTTGGCAATGCATGCAACATATTAAAAGACATGAAAAGCAAATAATAAATTCCTAGTATGGCCTTCCTAAAATAGAAAATCAAATAATCTATTACATATTCGGAAACCAACTCCTTTGGTCCCTTGAATCTTCAAGTGGCACGCCTCCCAAGAACATCTTCTTTGTCGGAATGCCTTTCCGAATGGCACCGTCTTGAAGAACTCCGGAATTACAAATAATAATAAAAATACGTAGCTATTCCTATTATACATTTGTAATATGAAGAACTAGTAAAATAAAAGTGATACGAGATCACATTAAATTACAACCGAATCAACATCCCCTTACATTACGGGTAATATCGATTAAAAACTAAGGCCATACTAAGATAAAATTACATAATTCAAAATTACATAAATAAAATATGACATACAATAATGAAATATGCAGCATTATAATATGTGTCTATCATGCCAAATTATGTGCCAAATCACCCTATTTAACTTATATCGATTATATAACTCGGTTTTATGGAAATGCACGATTTTAACCTATTAAAATCGCTAAATAATACTGAAATCTAATTTTAGTCAAAGTTAATTATCCTAACACTTTTAGGACTCAAAAATTAGTCATTACTCAATTTTTGACAATAATTCAACTTGATATAATTTTAAGCTCATTTTTTACCCTAAAATCATAACTTTTATGAAATAAATCCAAATTAAATTACAATAATTTCAAATTTTGAATTTTAAATTTTTGAACATTCTGGAATATATCCATGACACTCATAATATCAAAAATCATGGTTTAAAACTTTCGAATTTATTTCGAGAAAATGTAGTTGTAATTTATCGGTTTTATCAAATAAAATATCTAAAGTATACAAAAATTAATCCAATCAAATTTACAACTTTAGATCTGATAAGTGGGATATTAATGAAACCTAAAAAAATTTTCTCATGCCATGTGATTTCTTTTAGCCATTTATGCTAAAATAGTCACTATTTATGTCATTTTTACACTAAAAATTCATAAATCATGCTAAATAAATCAAGTTTATCTTAAATTTTACACACAGTGAGTAAAATATGCATGTGACAACATATTAAAATTTCATGGTCTATTTCGAAGTTTAACTATTTTTAACCATTTTACGTCCATTTAATCCATTTTTATCTTATAAAAATCATAAATCATGCAAAATAAATCAACTTTATACGAAATTTTACATACAATAATTAAAATATGCATGTGAGGTCATATAAAAATTTCAAGGTCAGAAACTATGTTCAACTATTTTTAGCATTTTAAATACCATTTTAGTCATTAAAATGTAATAAAATAACTATAAATCATTAAAAGGAACAATAAAATACCATAAATCATCAAAATGACCTAAATACATTTTAGGACCATAATATACAACATGCATCAATATTTCGTGGCTTTATCTAATAAATCACAAATTTTTAGTTTTAATTAAGTTACTAATAACTCGAAAAAACTATAAATCGATTATGCATGCAACATCCTATGCTCTGATACCAATTGTTAGGTTCATATAACTCTTATAAGACATTTCTTATTGTGAACTAATTAACATTTTAATGTGAATTCATTAAGATCTAGTGCATGTATAACTAAATAAGATATGAAAGAAAGATAATGTTCCTTACATTATATTGGTTCGAAATAAGGGCACAAACAAGGACACCTTCCTTGTTTGTTCTTGAGCTTAAGTGTAATGGATGATCCTCCAAAATCCCAAATATAGAGATCCTCCTCTTGTTGCACCCAAAACAAAACCCTTAAACCAATATATTAACTAACTAGATTAATATACTAGTAGCCCTTAAAATAATTCTAATAATATCTTTATTACTACACTAGTAATCTTATATATTGATATTAGAATTTTAGATGAACAATTTGTGAGTTTCTAAAACTAATTTTAGAGAGATAAAAAGTGAGTATTGAATGAATGTTGTATGAATGAAAATATAGAGAACAAATTCTCTATAAGAGAAAAAGGGGAGCCGGTTGGGGTGGTGGCCAAGAGCCAATGCATGGCTTCTTCTTTTTCCTATTTCTCTTTTCTAAACTTTAGGTGTGTAAGGCTAGTGAATTAGGGTCATGATTATGTTTATTTTAACTATTAAAATAAATCACCCACTATCCACTACAACCCCTCCATTTTCGGTTTACATATAAAATGGACTTCCATTTTATTTTGTCAATTTGTCATTTGTCACACAATATGTCACATGTAGCATATAACATGTTATTAATTAATTAAATGCGTATTTATCAAATAAATATCATTATATACATTAATTAAATTACATATAACAAATTGTCTAGTAATTCTTGATCACATAAATAAAATGGCTCATACAATTATAATTCACAACATTTTGCAATTATAATCAATCAATCATTCTTAACTTAATTGTTTCTCAAACAATATTGAATTTTAGTAATAAAATCTTTTAATTTCCAAAATAAATCTTATTTAATCAAATTACAATAAGATATAAAAATTCTCACTCACAAATGAATTGTTCAAATTTAAGGAATTGATTAACTTGTATCGACATACAATTAATCAACTTATCCATTAAGGGAATTCTCCTATAGGTGTGACCTTAAGGGATCAACTGATCACCACCGTCAAACGACAGTAATGTTAAACTCTAGTTAGCTAATCATTACCAATTAATGTTAATCAGTTGACTATATAATAAATCATCCCTTACGTATTCTTATTATGAGATTTAATAATGATTTTAAATCATGTGATCGCACTATTGTTGAGGACACTTACTCCAACATATAGTACTGTCAATGTTCCCATTGCTTGGAGTAAGGCTTGACGGTGTATTATGAGAGAGAAAATGATAGAGAGAGGAAATCCCAAAAAATCCCAAAAAATCTAATCAATTTCTTCTAATAAACCCTAATTTCACGCATCGGTGGCTAAGACTAGGAAAAATTTAAAAAATACTAAAAATATGAATTCAAATAAACGTTCATCAGGATCTGTGTCGAAGATTAGGTATGAAGTCTTGGAATCTTTGGAGGAGGAAATCGTGGTGGAAGATGTCTCTGAAGAGGAGGAAGTCCAGGTGATTGCACCGTTGGACCTCTCTCAGACGATGGTTCCCATACCGGAAGAAGGGGATTTTGTTGAGGAACATCCTGGGGCTTGGACGGAGGTTATTCGAAGGAAGAAAACAACGCCTTCTCCTCAGCCTTCGACTGTTCCTGGTAAGGTTACTCTTCAATTAACTGATGCTGATGTGCTCCCTGAGATCAACTATTGGTCCTCTTCTCTGTATGGGTATATCATGGGGACTAATCCACTATGGAATGTGGTTTCTGGTTATCTTAAACGCATATGGAAGGATTATGATGTTGATAAGATCTCCTTTATGCCGAATGGAATATTCATTGTTAGGTTTAAAACTGTGGAAAAAATGAAAGAAGTGGTAAAAACTGGGCATTTTATGTTTGATAATAAACCTGTTATCATCAATGAGTGGTCGCCAGAGGTGGAGATTTGATTAAAACTTCTGTTCAAACTGTTCCTATTTGGGTGAAGATGACTGGTTTGGATCTTAAATTCTGGGGAGTTGCTAGTCTGAAAAAGATTAGTGGTCTCATTGGGGATTTCGTCCATTGTGATGAAGCCACTATGCATAAGACTTTCCTGGGATATGCTAGAATGTTAGTTGATGTTCAAGTAGACCAATCCTTTCCAGCTACTCTTCAATTTAAGGATGAGAAGGGTAAAACACATGATATCAAGGTTGAATATGACTGGGTCCCTGTTAAATGTACTCAGTGCCAGGGCATTGGGCATAGTAAGGATCAATGTAGAAAGAGGAAAGAGAGTAAGAAAGTTAAGCAGGTGTGGCAAAAGAAGGTTGTTCAACCTGGTGTGGTGCAGGGATTAGATAAGGGTAAAGCCCCTAGTGTTCCTGCTACCACTGCAGGGCCTAGGGTGGCTGTTATACAAACTCCTGCTGGAATAATCACTCGAGTTATGAGTCAGGATGGAAGTGGTCCCTCTGTGCATCGAGGTAACACATTCTTGGATGCTCTAAACATGGCTACTATTAGGAACACCCAATTGAGGAAGAAAGGGACTGGGAATGGCCTAGGTGGGGTGATTGAAAATGGTTAACTTGGGCTTTTGGAACATTAGAGGACTTAATAGCCTGAATAAACAAAAAGAAATAAAGTGGTTTTTACACAACAATAATTTGGGACTATTTGGTTTAGTAGAGACTAAAGTTAAGTCAGTTCATTGGAATAAAGTTAGGAATGCTATTTGTAGTGATTGGTCTATCTGTACTAACAACTCTTTTGCTACTGGTGGGAGAATTTGGCTTTTGTGGAACTCTGGACTCTTTGATGTGGATATTCTGGATATCACTTCTCAGACCATTCATGCTCAGATTCCTATCAGAGGGAATCAGCTTGTGTTTAGGTTCACTCTAGTTTATGGCTACAATAAACCTGCAGATAGGGTTGATTTATGGCAAAGTTTGCAGAGGTATAAGAATATGCATCAGGGGCCTTGGATGGTTGGTGGAGACTTTAATAATCTCCTTTTTCCTAATGAAATACTGGGGGAGCTGAGGTGACTCTAGCTGACATTAAACCATTCAAAGACTGTTTACATTGCTATGAGTTAGTTGATATCAAGGTTATTGGCTCGTTTTTCACATGGAACAACAAACAAGACCTGGAGACTTTGGTGTATAGCAGAATTGATAGGTGCCTAATTAATGATGATTGGATGAGTATGTTCCCTGAGGCCTATGCTTATTTTATGCCCGAGGGATATTTTGATCATTGTCCATGTGTAGTCTATCCCTTTGGCAAGCCAATCACCAGAAAACCTCATTTTAAATACTTCAATATGTGGAGGTTGGATCCCAATTTTAAACAGGTGGTTAGTGAGGGTTGGCATAAAGAGTTTAGGGGGACCCAGATGTTTCAACATGTTTGTAAGTTGAAACATTTGAAGCATGGTCTTAAGAGGCTGAACAAAGGTGCTCTGGGGGATATTGAAAACAAGGTGAAAGTTGCTAAATTGGCTCTCCACAAAATGCAGGAAGATCTTATTTCTAATCCCATGGACCCTGGTATGGTGGGTGCTGCTAAAATTCTGGCTGATGAACTCTTGCACTTGAAAGCTGCCTGGTATATGTTTCTGGAACAGAAGGCTAAAGTGGACTGGACTGCTATGGGGGATGATAATACTCATTATTTTCATTCCCAGTTGAAACATAGAAGGGCTCAGAATAAAGTTATTCAAATTAAAGACCAAGGTGGGAAGCTGTGCACTGAAAGTTCTGATATACAACAAGCCTTCATTGAGTACTATAATGGCTTGTTAGGTAGCAGTAATTTTGTGGATGCTGTGTGTGAATCAGTCATTGCTGCTGGCCCTATTTTGAATGCTGCTCATCATGAAATTTTAAATGTTGAGGTTTCTGCTAATGAGATCAGAAAGGCTATGTTTGACATTGGTGGTAACAAAGCTCCTGGTCCTGATGGATTTAATAGCCAATTCTATAAGGACACTTGGGAAATTACTAGGGAGAGTGTCATTAAGGCTATGAAGGATTTCTTTACCTCAGGTAAGCTACTCAAACAAGTCAATGCTACTCTTATTACCTTGATACCTGAGGTTGAGCTTCCTCAAGATGTGACCCAGTTCAGACCCATTGCATGTTGCAATTCTATCTACAAATGTATTAGTAAGGTTCTTTGCAACAGACTGAGCATCATATTGCCAGACATAATTAGCCCCTCTCAGAGTGCTTTTGTTAAGGGAAGAGATATTGTAGAGAACATACTTATATGTCAAGACCTGGTGAAATTATACAACAGGAGTGTTGTGTCTCCTAGAGTAATTATGAAAATAGACCTCCAAAAAGCTTATGACTCCATTGAATGGAGCTTTGTGAGTAATATGCTGAGCTCTCTAAACTTTCCCCCTATATTTACTAAGTTGATCCTTAAGTGTGTGACTACTCCCTCCTATACTTTGGCACTTAATGAGGAAACTTTTAAGTTTTTCCATGGGAAGAGGGGTTTGAGGCAAGGGGATCCCATCTCTCCACTCATTTTTGTTATTTGCATGGAGTATTTGAGCAGGATTCTTGGCAAAATTCAAGAGTATACTAAGTTGAAGTACCATCCTCTTTGTGGAAGAATCAAGCTCAATCATTTGGCTTTTGCTGATGATTTGCTATTGTTTTGTAGAGGGGATAGAACCTCCATTATTGGGTTGCTAAGGGCCTTCCAATCTTTCTCTAGAGCCTCTGGGTTGCAAATGAAGAAAGGTAAGTCCAGCATTTATAGTAATGGGGTGGACAATTTGGTACTGACTGATATTATCAAGTATTCAAGCATGAAACATGGGTCTCTTCCATTCAAGTATTTGGGTATACCTATTGCCTCTAAGAAATTGTCTGTGTTGGAGTGTAACTGTCTGGTTGAAAGGGTAGTCAGCAGAATTAGAAGTATTGGCAGCAGGAAGTTGAGCTATGCTGGGAGATTAGTACTCATCAAGACTGTACTGGCCACTTTGCACAATTACTGGGCACGCATTTTTATCTTACCCAGTTCCATTCTGAAGAAAATAACTCAGATTTGCAGGAATTTTTTATAGACTGGGATTGATAATGATAAGGATAGCACTTTGGTTTCATGGGACCAGATTTGCCAGGCTAAGAAACATGGTGGCTTGGGGGTAACTGATATTATTCGTTGGAACAAGGCTGCCTTAGGTAAATACATCTGGTGGCTAGCTCAGAAAAAAGATCACCTTTGGGTGAAATGGGTTCATTCTATTTATATCAAGAGTGGTGACTGGCATAGCTATCAACCTACAAAGAATGGCAGTTGGGCTTGGAGGAAGCTTTGTAGGGTCAGAGATCTTATTAAAGCAGGGTATGTGGGAGAGTGGTGGCTACAGAATCAGCAGGTTTACACCATTCGAAGTGGCTATGACTGGCTTGGCTCCCCTTGTATGGATATACCTTGGGCAAAATTTATTTGGGATTCAGGTGCCCTTCCCAAGATCAGCTTTATAGGGTGGCTGGTGATGCAGGGCAGATTACTAACTAGAGAGCGGCTGAAAAGAATTGGAATTGTCATGGATGATTCCTGCGTTTTATGTGCTAATGCTCCTGAGACACACGCCCATCTGTTTTTTGCGTGTGAATATAGTAAGAGATGCCTTCAAATCTTGTCCTCAAGACTGGGGTGCCATCTACCTAGTCAGGACTGGTTTGCTTGGTGGAACAGCCAGAGTTTTCCTTCACAGAAGATCCAACATCAAGCTGCAATCCTGCTGCTAGCTCTCATATATTCCATTTGGTGGAACAGAAATCATTGCAAAACAGAGAATGTCCTCTTGCGTCCAGAGTTCCTTATTGCTAGATTTGATAAAAATAGCTTCTTTGTAATGTAATGTGTGTGATTCTCCTTATAGTGTGGGAGTTAAAAATCTTGAGCAGTGAGATAGCTTTGTTAGCTAGTTGATCTAAGAACGCTTGTATCTTGGTTAGCTTATTAATATAAGCTTACCTTTTTACCAAAAAAAAAAAAGGCTTGACGGTGTTTGAATGACGTGGCTATCAGTTGCCAGATGGATATTTCGGCATTAGCTTTTTGTAGTTATTTGAGGATAGAGTTTTCTGCGACCTTCGGTTGGTCGTCCGTGTCCGGGACGATGTGGTCGTCGATCGCCGGCGCGCTATTTGTCTTAGGATTAAGGTTTTGGTAGGTTCGTCCAGATCGGGTGAGGTGATTTATTTCGTTAGTTTACTTTCCTTTTACCTAGACGATGTAGACGTCGTCTACGCCATCTCTCTAAATGTCGTTGCTTTTGGGGTCACGTGTGAATCTGGAAGGAGTGTTCCTTGGTGGGTAATATTTGTAGGGATAATTTTTGTGAGGGTGATTTTTGTGAGTTGTGTTGGGGGTGCGTGCCAGAATGGACGTGGAGGTGGTCCACTGATGTGACTCATATTTGAGCATATTTAGTCCCCGAATTAGCCTCGTTCCTATGCTTTTTAGTGCATAATTGGGTCATTTATTATCTTTAGTTTCTCGTTTTGCATATTCTTTGAGGTTTTGATCCCTTGGTAGGAAAGGAGTGCAAGCCTTGCATTTTCATGGCAAAATGGAGCTAAATTGATCGAATTCAATGACCAAGCATCAAAGGGGAGACAATGCTAGAAGGCCTATGTAGATAATAAAGTAGATTGGGCAATGATGAAAGGATCCTTGCATCTCCAACAAGATCCCCTAGGATTGTTGAAGAAAGAAAAGAAGAGAAGTGACTGTGAAGGAGTCCGAGCGTCGCAGTGCCCAGGACGAGCGTCGCCCTACTACAGTCCGAGCGTCGCAGTGCCCAGGACGAGCGTCGCCATGCTACAGTCCGAGCGTCCCGATGCCAAGACGCTCGTCTTGAGGCTCCATGATCCGAGCGTCCCGACCCACAATCCGCTCGGATTCTGCTCCAGAACCAACAGTCCCTCAGCCAAGACGCTCGGGACGAGCGTATTACTTGAAGACCACCAAAACGGAGATGAGTATCTCCTTGGAGAGGAGCACTTCCTCAAATTTTCTTAAGGGTCTTAATAGTCATTTAAGCCCTTAGTAACCCTAATCTTTGTACCTAATCTCTAGTATAAATACCCCATTGTACTACCTAGATTATCATGTCATCTTAATAGGATATTAATCAAGTCCTAATACTCTCTTAATCTTGTAATCAATCCTTAATTTAGCATTAATACAAATCTCATTTCTTAATCATTCCTTAATTTCTCTATTGTTCATCATTTATTTTGGATAATTAGAAGATTATTTGGGTTTATTTGGAGGATTAACAACCTTCCATCAATCATCAAGTACTTCTATTATTCTTTGCATTATTATTTTGGAATCTTCATAGGTATAATTCTCTTAATCCTTGTTTTAATTATTTTTAATCATCTTCATTTGTTCATCATGTTTTGCCTTGCTAGTATGATTGACAACCTTGTTAGCATGTTAAACTTGATAATGAGTGAGTAGTTTCCTTAACTAGGGTTAATGGGGAATTAGGGGAAACCAACATGGGGATTGATTCATGCTTAATCTAATATGTTTTAATAATTAATTTGCTTGCTTGTTGTGATTTCAACTTATGCACATGTTATGTTTGATGAAATGCGAGCCTATGAATCCTTGCATTTTTTACCCATCACTTACCTTTTCAATGAGACTTGTAAGACATAAACCAACTCGAGTCTCATTAGACCATGCATATAGTTGGATAGGGAGGATTAAGTCGACTTGTAGGTGTTGTACAATCTAATCGATTCGGCTCCGGGACCCAAACCTTCCTAGGGATTGTAAGATATACACTAACTCGATCCCATCACAACAATAATTGCTTGCATCTAGTAGAGAATATGTTTGTATGATCAAATCCCATGAATCCTCTATGAACCCATGACACCCTAGTGCTTTTAATCAATTGTTTACATCTCATTTTAATCATCTTGCTTACTTTCATTATTTTGTTTGCATTGTTATTTAGTTTAGTTAATCTCATACCTCTGTAGATACCCAGTATCTGCCGAGACTCCAACAAACACCCGATGATTATCGGACTATAACGTGCTTTGGAATCGCGGCATTTGATCGACAGTTTGTGTACAACTTTACGTCGGAAAACTTAAAACGATTTCGAAAATAAAACATTTCAAAACTTTTCAAAAGTACCTGGAGTGTTTAATGCACGACGACGAGGTCGCAATGACACTAACTAGAGTCAAAACCGACACCGGACCAAAAACCGACTCAAAAATTCAAATCCCGACTCCAACAACGAGTCAAACCGAGTCAACCACAAAAAATAAACCATTTCAAACCTTCTATACTAAGATTTCCCGGATTCATGAATGGTCAAGTACCAAACATGTGACTACAAATCCTAGGATAGAACAAATCATGATTGCACTTGTGTGAAAGTGACCGGACAACTCGAAGACCCGCGACGTGGCTCGCGCCTCTTTCAGCAGCCCAGCTGGCCACGTCGCTCAAAACTCACACAACCACTCATTTTCCTATAAATACCCGTCAAATGCCCCCATTTGAGAACTTACGCGAGTGTCCGCCCCCTCTTTTCTCCCTTAAAATTCTCGACTCGACTTCTTAAGTCACAATCCGACGCGTATTTACGACCTACCGATCATAAATACAAGCCTTACACATTGTTTAGTACCATCATCGTGCATTAAATCACTTGACCGACCACTTCGACCACTACACCGTCACTAATCTTAATAAAACACTCTTTTTACTTACCAAAACGGTTTTAAACCTAGTCTTTTTCTGACTGAACGAGTTGTTACACTTACGTCGGTTTCTCGCCATAACCAAACATGTAAGTATGAAGGTGTAAAAATCCTTCTTTTATCATGTCTTCATTTGTTTTATGACTATAACATGCTAAAACATTCATAACACGATCCAAAACATGGGATAAACGAGCCAAAATTGAGTTTTGGCCTGAGGCAGAAGCCCCTTATTGTGCACATAGGCTCGCGCCTCAATGGGGTGCCCAGGTCAGAACTCAACCGTGTTTGTTCTCGTCTTTCCCCTCTAAACCATTTTCATATTTGTAATCGATTTTTACCATTTCGAATATTTTCAACCTCTTTTTTATTCTATTTTATTTCTTTTTGCATGTTTTTAACCATAAAACATTTTTCATCCTTGGTTCCTCACACCATGACGGTTAAATCCGTGTTTCGGTGATAATATTAGGTTAATAACATTTAAAAGGTATTTTAAAGCCTTTTATTTCATTACTTTACATTTTGGAAGGTATTTTAAAGCCTTTCGTCATTTCTTTACATTTTGTATTTAGTCACCAACACAAAGTCATCATTGGTTCTACATACCATGCAGGATTTTAACCCGGGTACGATGATGAGTATCGACTAATTATATTCAAATGAACTTAAAACAATTAGTTCATAATTATTTTCAAAACTATTCATGTCAAGCTTGTCAAGTCGAACTCGACACCGAATATCATCAAAATAATGATGATTATTCGAGTCTCGTTCTTCAAATCAACAAATACGGTCTAGACGACCCTTTCAAACCAAATCGGGTCAAATACCTATTTTTCAATACGTTTTATAAACGTTTTCCAAATGGTCAGAACACGGCATAAAACCGTTGATTGACCCGCGCCTAAACAGGCCCCTTTTCTCTTATTTCCAAAACCAGGGGAGGCCCCCTTACACCGCCAGCATGCTCGCACCTCATATGGCCGCCTGGCACAGGGCCTGTTCCCTTTCCAGCATTAGTCTAGGATGATCCCGACTCCGGTTAGCCCGGATATAGGACGGATCAGATGACTATTTGCTCATTCGAAAATCATACTTGCAAAATACTTTACTAAGGCAAATGGATCACGTTATGCACCATAAACCTAATACGGTAAATGGATGTTTAACTTCCGTCTTGCATGCGAATCAACCATTAATCCAACTCGACATCTTATACTTGATACTTGGATTAAGTTATCCGACTTAGAAAGCTCTCACATGGTAGGTTTAAATTATTGGATGCACATTCATGCATTTAAACTGTTTTATCAACTTTTGCATTCAAACGACCAAGATCGATCAGTAGAGGCTGCTACCGCGGGCGGGATTGGGTGTCTGATTAAAGGGCTTCCCAATACGTACCTTCACCTCTTACTCAGAAACTTTGGATAGTGGACGACCTTATCCAGGGCGTACGAGAGTCATTCTAGAGATAGGATGCTAAAGATGGACGATTCCTTATCTTTAGTACCTATGTCAAACCCTGCTTTCTGCTTCGTTTGACCGAGGTATAAAGTGGATTCGAACGGGTTCCAAACATCCCACAAATGCTTGGTGGCGACTCCGAACATCTCTAATTGTTTCGAGGCCCTTACCGAGACGAAACCGACCGATCTAAAATGATCCGGTCGAAAGCATTTTTACGCCGCCGAGCGTGGCTTTCAAAAGACCGCTGTATGTCCACAGATCGGCTGGGCTTGCAGGTGGGCCATGCCGACAGATTGGCGACTCCGCAGGGGATAACTAGGACACTTACGTCTTTGTGATCCCTAGATGGTGAGACTCGAACGAGGTCTTGGTTGGAATGCATTAATTGATATTACGGTCACGGTCGGGTTCCTTGTCCGGGCCCACAACCTAACCTTTATCGATTAATTGGCTCGTCTCGTCGGCGTGATTTTTCTCATCTCCGTGTTTCGAATCCCGATTGAGTCAAACATACCATTGACGTCACATATTTATGTTTCGTCAAAGAGCTTTCATCACTTTCGAGCACGAGGCTAGGGCACCCTCCTTACACATTTTGTTTGGATTGGCATCCCTCTCGCAAATCGGGGTTTGTTTGCTTGGTATGTAACCCACCCTTCTAAGCCAAAACCCGTGTCAGCATAATGCATAATATAATGAAACTGTGAGTGCTTATGTGCTACTTGATCATAAGTCCTTCCTTGTCATTTTCAAACTTTCAAAATCACCTTTTTGCGCCGTTATAATGGTCATTTCAAACCTCGGTCTTTCGCCGACCGTTGCACGCCTTTCTAGGTCGTCGTAATGACGATTTTCAAACCCGGTTTTTATAACCATTTCAACACGCCTTTCTAGGCCGTTGTAATGACGATTTTCAAACCCGGTTCTTATAACCATTTCAACACGCCTTTCTAGGCCGTCGTAATGACAATTTTCAAACCCGGTTTTTATAACCATTTCAACACGCCTTTCTAGGCTGTCGTAATGACGATTTTCAAACCCGGTTTTTATAACCATTTCAACAAGCCTTTCTAGGCCGTCGTAACGACGATTTTCAAACCCGGTTCTTTACAACCATTTCAAATCACCTTTTTACGCCGTTATAATCGCCGCGTCTAGACACGGATTTTAACCCGTTTCGCGCCAACAATGGCTCTTTCAAAACCCGAGAAAAGCACACACCCTTTTCTCGAGACACTTTCGAGATCCCGAGGACCATGCACCGTCCCCGAGACCTCTTCAAACATTTCAAACTCGATTTTCAAAACATACAATTTTGAATTTTAAAAAAAACCGTCTTGGGAGAGAGTACATTGTTTTCCGAGCCGATTCAAACTCAAAACCGTCTTTTGCAAATAAACTAAACACAACCCTATCAACTGACCGACTTGCGGGGATCTCTATCTTCGGAAGCCGTCCATAAAGCGACAAATGAATCTTTTTGGAAATTTCTATTTTCGAAAACTTCAGTCCACCGTTCCAATTCCGCCTCGTGTCTATCGAGTCGAAGCAAACGTACTTATGGGTCTTTACTTATGAGTCGTCTCACCACGAGACTCGTCCGATGGCGTCACGCCGTTACGTTGAACTCATGTCAAAAGTTCGGTCAACACCGTCACGTCATAAATCGAGTCGGCACCGAGGAACCACACACGGTCACCATCGTCTTGTTGAGTCTGATCTTTGTCTCGTCCTTTATGTTTTCTGCGTTCAGTCTTTGAGCCGTGTCGGATCGAGTTATAATGTGAGCCGCTTTTCTGCCTCAGAACCATGGCCCCGTCTTCAACTTCGTCTGTCAACAGCAACAACAATGATAACAACAGAGATGTCACGACTGCTCAGCTAGCCAGCCTGCTCACCGCTCTTAAGGTCACTTTGGATCGTGTCGAGACCCGTATCGACACCCTGGAAAACAAAGAAGCTGGAGAACATAATACTCCACCTTTGACTGAAACTGAGAAAAGGCTCAAGCTCTTGGAAGAACAGCTCCTAGACCGGGGTAACAATATCCATCTTGAGAACAACCGAAGGTTCGAACCTGTTGGGGATCAATTACCTGACAACTTTACCCTAACTGATGTACCTAAGTTCAAAGGAGTGAAGGACCCACTCAATCATATCCGTGCCTTCAAAGACTACATGGCCATAAAAGGGGTTAAACAGGAACTCTTCACCCGGATCTTTTCGTCCTCTTTGGAACCGATCCTTCGTCAGTGGTACTACTCCCTTGATCCGAAGAACCTTACTACTTGGGATGAAGTCGCAGTTGAATTCGGCAAACAATACGCCGACAATGTTGAAATCCAAGCCAATACACGTACCCTTGAGGTCCTAACCCAGAACGACAAGGAGGGATTCACCGAGTTCTTAACCCGTTGGAGGAGGGTAAGTACTCAGCTAGTCAGCAAGCCGAGTGAATCAACTTTGGTGGAAAAGTTCGTCAACAATCTCCGCCCATTGTATGCCAACTTACTGAGGTATCAAAATATTAACACCTTCCAGGATCTGCAAATCCTGGGGACACGCATTGAAGATGACCTCCGGAAGGGCGTCTTAGCCAAGACCACTGGCAGAGGCTACCAAGGATCCCCCTCAACCGGGTCTCGCCCTTACGGCCAAACAAACAAGATCGATGAGGTCAACCTCGTTGAACCATCCACCAAGAGAGCTGAGCGCCCCCAGAGAGTGTTCACTAATATAGGGTCAACTTATGCAAGTGCCCTGAAGAGGCTCATGGACAAGGGAGAGTTACAACTAATCGGACCCACCCCGGATCCGACCGATGCTAAGAAATCCCGCTTCTGGAACACCAATGGCTACTATCAGTACTGATACGTGTCTTAAATATGATGTTTTACACCCCATTTTACACGCATTTCAGAGCTCATTTGTGTAGTTTATGCTACTATTCTCCCTATTTCCGTCTACTTTCGTGTTTTTGTACATTATTGCAGAAATGTGAAGAATCCAGCGGAAACCGAGCCGAATCCATCCCCGAGTACCTTGCATTGTATTTGACGTGAAGTATTTACTCAAGAAACGAACTTGGTGCGCATTTTGAGGCTTGAAAGACAATTTTATGATGAATTAGAAGCCAAGTACCAGCTACTCCAGTCGATTGACTGACCTCCATAGTCGATCGACCAGAGCACGATTTACAGAAGCTACTGTTCAGTGCAGACCAGTCGATCGACTGCCTTGCATGGTCGATCGACCATCATACGAGCTGACGCGCAAATTAATGAAATAGAACGAGAATTCTAATGCCCATTGTATATTAGGTTTAGGAATAAATTTTACGTTATATTCCTATATAACGTAACCTGACATTATGAAGCGATTATTCAGTTTTGAGTTTATCATCAGTAATTAGGGTTCTCAAGATTGTTTCGTTTTCAATACAATTTACTTTTGCATTCGGTTTCTGGATCTTTGTTCTGCAATTCTTCTCTCCTGTTTTCATACGGTAATTCCGCTGCTCCATTAATCAGTTTTATTGCCTTTATTTCGTTCATAGTATAGAATTGCTAGAATAGTTTCCCGGAAGCCAAATTATCGTTTTATGCTAGTCTTTTGTTCGGTTAATTTAAGCATGAATTCGTTAGCTTTATTTGTTAATCTTATTGCTGTTTTTATCATGAGTATGAGTAGCAAAATACCCTGTGCTAGGATGTAGGGAATCTGTAGTATAGGCGGCATTAGAATAGGGAGACCGGAAATCGCGCCATGGTCGATCGACTGGGTCTTGCTAGGAAGTTGAAATTGACTAGGTTTGCAGTTACCAACATGACAGTACAGATGGCTGATCGATCTGCGGTCCAGCCTATAGGAGTCTTAGAGGACATTCCTGTGCAAATAGGAAAGTTCTTTTTCCCTGTTGACTTCGTTGTGTTAGATATGCCCGAGGATGCTCGCATTCCTATCATTTTGGGTAGACCATTTCTGCACACTGCTGGTGCAGTTATAGATGATGGCTCAGGGACTCTGACCTTCAAAGTCGGGAAGCATTCCATTTTCTTTGCCCAGACAGCTAAGAAGAAAGACCCCATGTGGCCAGTCACTTGTAATACGGTTTCTGAAAAGAAATCCTATTTTGTGCTTCCTTGTATGCCCGCCTCTATGCCTGTTTCTGCTATAACAACTCCGCCCAAGATTGGGAGCAAATTGGAGGAAGATTTTTCTGTTTTGGATATTGCAGGAGCTGGTTTGGGGAAGGAAGAGCCGCATGTTGCTACAGTTGTGAAGGAGCCAATCGTTCAAAAAGCCGGTTTAGGATGTCTTAGCTATGGCACAGATGAGGAGCCAGTCAAAGTGAGGGAGTCCGACTTGGACTTTGATGAGCCAGAAGAGGTCATTGCTTGGGAAGATGTTGAAGCTGTTGATCCGTTGAGTTCTGCGGATGTTGGAGTTGAGAAGAGTGCAGCTGAGGAGATGAGCACGGTAGACGCTACTTCTTGTAGCAAGAAGCCGAGCAAGTGGGCCATTCCGTGGCCATTTTTGATCAACTATTAGTTGATTAAGACTTTACAAACACTTCATTGCTTTCGTTAAACTATTTTTATTGCTTTTGTGTGCGCGAGACTTCGCATTTTAATAAGTTTGCTTAGGATTTTAAATACTTTAGACAGTTACTTTGGGTTTTGCTCAATTTTGGGCGCGTTATGGTGTGTATTTGCAGGTTCATAGACCATATTAGCTCGAGTTATTGAGCTAATTCGAAGAAATCAGAACTTACAGCAGGTTTTCCGGTCGATCGACTGCCTCCTATAGTCGATCGACTGAGCTGCGACTTCCAAGAGCTTCTGTTCCTGTTCACTCTGGTCGATCGACTGGGTGATGTGGTCGATCGACCGCCCTGCGCTGCTGTACCTGTTTTCGATCATTCCCCTGCTGTGTTTGGTCGATTTGCGGAATTTAGGGAGTCTTTTCTCCACTTTATTCTCCGCCTCATTTCTGTTTTCTTCTATTTCTTTATTTTACACATAATTTTGCGTTTAATAAATTGTTTTCTTGTTTTATGCGCGGTATATTCTGTCTTTTCAGGTACTCGTTGGTAGCATTGCTGGCTACTGAAACCTCCTAACTCACGCTGGTTTGGGGAGGTTTCCTTTTTCTGCGCTTAAAGTCTTGTGAGTTTCCGAGTTTAATTTCATGTCTTGTTTAGTTAATTTATCGCAGAATTCCCGTTTCCCTTTTATTTCATTATATGATTTTGCACAATGGGGACATTGTGTGATTTGGTTTGGGGAAGGGTTTTGCATTGCTGCATTGCATTCACATGTTCTTATTACATTTCTGTTTCACGTTTTTTGCATCTCTGTTTGCATTGTTTATTTCATTTCCTATATATATACAAAAAATTCAAAAAAATTGAAAAATTGAAAAATTTCAAAAATTTCAAAAAAATTTTACGTTTATTTTAGCATTTAGGTCGAGTCGGAACGGTAGTATTTCAATGATGACATTGCATTTTCAATCTATTTATGCCTAAGCCGTGGTAATTGACATGTTATTAGTAGAAACATATGCATAGTCTACGAGTTTTCATTAATATCTTGCTGGACTTGAGACTATACTTAGCTTTATGGCAAACTACATCATTTTCTGAGATTTAGAGCCCTATAACTGGTGTTATTTATGACCAGTTTATCTAGGATTATGAGTAGTTCTCCTTGTAAGACATGTTATATAAATATGCATAAATATGAACTTAATCTGCTTAATACCTGTATGCATTCGGATCTGTGATTTGTTGACACATGTGGAAGAGGTCACCCCTTTATTCATTTTGCCCATAAGCTTCACACTGCCAGAAATAGCCTTTTTTGTCCCGTTAACTACATCCTACACTTAGCCTACCCTTGTCAAGCTAGTAGTTTATGCTCTTGGGATTGTTACTTTATTTTTGGTAGTTAATGCTCATTTTGAGATTATGTTGGGAAGATGAAAAAGGAAGGTGAAAAAGAAAAAATTGGAAAGAAAAAAAAAAGAGAAGAAAAATGATTCGAAAAAGAGGAAAAAAGAAACACGTGCTGTACTGTAGAGGGCGGTCGATCGACTGGTCATCTTGGTCGATCGACTGCAACCCGAGAAAAAAGAAATAAACAAAATCACGTGGTTGGATTTGATCAGTTGGTGATTTTATTCCCATGCTTTATTATCATCACTTGGGGAATTACAATTATATTGGAGATTTTGAGATTTGTGCTTGCTATTAGCACCCGATTTTATTGATTTAACTTGAGCAAGAAGTTGGATGTCGCTATTAATTTGGTTCCCTTAGTTACTAGCTTGGCTCTTAACTCTGTTTTTATCCAAATTTATTTTAGCCTCTTCTTACCCATCCCTCACATATCCATATTTACCTCGGCATGTGTCATGGTCATCTGTTTGTTTGGAATGCATATGTACGGTTGTAGAGATTACTTTCATATTAGATTGCAGGCATGTTCTTATAGGTCGTAGTTAGGTGAGTGTCACTACAAAATGAATTCTTTCTATCTTATACATTATTCACCTGTGCTTATGAGTGATTTGACCGACCCGTGAGAGTCCATAATGATAAGTCTCTATAGTTGACGGTTCAGCAGTTTTTAACGACTTCATAACTCGTTTGCATGATTCATATTGCTAATTGATTGTTGGTTGTTGCATTAAATTGGTTTAGGATATTCAGTTTGCAGTTCGCTCTGAGATTGAATTCGTTCCATTAGGTTTTAGGATCGAGTCTTGTTCTTGCTTGGGGACAAGCAAGGGTTTGGTTTGGGGAAGTTTGATGCGTGTCTTAAATATGATGTTTTTCGACCCATTTTACACGCATTTCAGAGCTCATTTGTGTAGTTTATGCTACTATTCTCCCTATTTCCGTCTACTTTTGTGTTTTTGTACATTATTGCAGAAATGTGAAGAATCCAGCAGAAACCGAGCCGAATCCGTCCCCGAGTACCTTGCATTGCATTTAACGTGAAGTATTTACTCAAGAAATGAACTTGGTGCGCATTTCGAGGCTTGAAAGACAATTTTATGAAGAATTAGAAGCCAAGTACCAGCTACTCCAGTCGATCGACTGACCTCCATAGTCGATCGACCAGAGCACGATTCTACGAAGCTCTTTGTTCGGTCGAGACGATCGATCGATCGCCTTGCATGGTCGATCGACCATCATCTGAAATGCGACGCGCAAATTAAAGAAATAGAACGAGAATTCCAAAGCCCATTGTATATTAGGTTTAGGAATAAGTGTTACGTTATATTCCTATATAACGTAACCTGACATTATGAAGCGATTATTCAGTTTTGAGTTTATCATCAGTAATTCGGGTTCTTAAGATTGTTTCGTTTTCAATACAATTTACTTTTGCATTCGGTTTCTGGATCTTTGTTCTGCAATTCTTCTCTCCTGTTTTCATACGGTAATTCCGCTGCTCCATTAATCAGTTTTATTGCCTTTATTTCGTTCATAGTATAGAATTGCTAGAATAGTTTCCCGGAAGCCAAATTATCGTTTTATGCTAATCTTTTGTTCGGTTAATTTAAGCATGAATTCGGTTAGCTTTATTTGTTAATCTTATTGCTGTTTTTATCATGAGTATGAGTAGCTAAATACCCTGTGCTAGGATGTAGGGAATCTGTAGTATAGGCGGCATTAGAATAGGGAGACCGGAAATCGCGCCATGGTCGATCGACTGGGTTCCCTGGTCGATCGACTGGCCACGAGAGATATGCTTCGTTTTAATTAATTTAATTTCCATATTTGACGAATCGAGTGCACGCGACTAGTTGAATGTTTAGGAATTGACCGATCCAATAAAGATCGAAAGATAGGGAAGGGAGATAGCCTACCTAATTAAGACGACTAGATTAATGAGATCGAAAGATGAGTTAATTTAGCCTTTTAAATCACTTTTCAGGATGAAAGTTAGCATTAGTGATATTAGGGACCTGTAGCGAGATCGAAAGATGTTACCTGTTGAGAATGGACCGAGAGGACTTCTTATTTTCCCGTCTCACGTGATAGTTTTAGACCTGCCTAGTTTACTGCCGCCGAAACTATAGTGAACCGACCCTCTTAGCACCCTTTTAATATCTGATTTCATCTTCTAGTTTAGTTTTTTTTTCATTTACTGCCTTTAGTTATAGAACAACTCAAAACAAACCCCCATTCATCTGTTTACTTTAGACTTAAATAAAACAACTAATAATTGCATCGCCTCTCTGTGGTTCGACCCTGCTACCGCTATCTATAGTTGTAGTTGGAATTGTAAATATTATTTTTGGTGCATACAACGACAGGCATCAAGTACCATCAAGGGAAAGGGCATGATACAGAAACCTACTTCAAACTCAAACACATCATCCAAGACATGATTGAGAAAGGGGATTTGCCTTTAGCCCCACCAACTAAGCCAAACAACAAAACAAATCCTCTCGGAATCCACGCTATCTCCAAAGATGAACCAACTCTTGACTGCTCTCACCTCATCCTGCCAATTGACGACGAGGTAAACACCTTGGAGAAAGATCCCTCGGACGGGGTATTTATGTTCAGTGCCGCAACTATGCTCACCATGTTCCAACAGGTTGAGGAAGACATAGCCAGCCTCTCCGAGAGGATCACTCGACTTGACGATGCCTACCGCCGACTTATCTTCAATCCTCCACTACCACGCCCGAGGGAGAGTCCCCCGAGCGCCCAAAACTACCCTCACCAGGACGGATTGCTCCCGCGACCATTCTGGCATGCACCTCACAATAATCACCCTCACAATAATCACCCTCACAATAATCAACCTCACAAAAACAACCCTCACAAAAATTACCCTCACAGAAATATCCCTCACAAAAAATGCCCACCAAGGAATACCCCTCCAAGGTGCCTTCGAGATCCTGAAAGCAATGGCATCTGGAGAGATGATGTTGAAGATGTCTATATCGTCCCAGGGAAAGGGAAAAGGGCGAAAGAGATCGGTCACCTTACCCGGTCCGGACGCCCCTATCAGAACCCGAACAATTCAGTGGTCGCTCCAACAACAAACGACCAAGTCGTCCCGGAAGTAGACACTCAACCAAGAGCTCCTGAGAATTCGATCCTCAAGCAGCTTCAGAAGGCAAAAGCCGAGATCTCGATCTGGCAACTGATCGCGCCATCCTTTGAGCATTGATAGGCTTTGCTACAGGCCTTGGGAAAATTAACTGTACCCTCCACCTCTTCCCCTTAATAAATAGTGGCACATATGACGAGGGACGCCCCTGACTTGAACAAACCAGTCGTCTTCTCTGACGAAGATATCCCTCCCTTCGGAGCTAATCATAACCTTGCCCTGTACATTACCGTACAATATCTCAAGAAGAATGTGCCCATGGTCCTTGTGGATGACGGGTCCGCAGTGAATGTCATTCCCCTCAAGACGGCTCACAAACTGGGTATTAAGGAAGCTGACTTGGTCCCGACAAATCAAGGGGTACGCGCCTACGACGGCACTCGTCGCAAGGTCATAGGGCTTATCACTCTAATTGTCGCAACCGGACCACTGGAAAGGCAAACCAGTTTTCAGGTGGTCGACATCGACGCCTCCTTCAATATGCTCTTGGGACGTCCCTGGATTCACGCCGTCAAGGCAGTTACCTCAACTCTCCACCAGAAGATTAGGGTCCCCTTCAACGGGAAAACAATCACAATTCCTGCTTCCCCGATCAAAGCTGTCATGAGAAAGGGAATAGCCTCCTAGACCATTGAGGAAGATGACAATGAAATGTGGGGATTCCAAGCTGTGAATGCCATAACTGATGAATCAACACCCTTTGATTGTGACCCGTTTGCCAACCTCACAGTCAACCGCATCATGACGCGCCAGGGTTACTTCCCGGGTTTACCCCTCAATCCACTGAAGGACACCTTACCTCCCTTGAAACAGGCTAAGGTCCCCAACATTCCCTTCGGACTGGGATATGAGCCTACCGATGAAGATATCCAGGAGATGAACCTCCTAGTTCGAAAACGCAAGAAGCACGGAGTTATACTCCGTCCCTATCATCTGACCCTCAACGGATACTTTGTCCCCGAGGGAGAATCATAGCTCTACTATGGCTTTCCGGAGCCGATCTATGACTCTATGGCCAAGGTCAGATACCCGGGTGTGGAAGTCTTCCAGGACTGCTACTTCATCCCCGACAACACCGAAGCTGCATCAACCGAGTCTAAGCTGTCGTCATGCCTCGATGGACAAGCTGTCACTCTCCTCTTTGGAGAAGACAACATCAAGCACCTCGACTATGAGGACATTATCAACATCACCCTGAAGGACAATCAATTTAACCCAACCGCCTTGATCTCCGACACTGACCCGGAGAAAGCTACACAAGGCTGGAGGAAGACCGTCAAGTGGACCGATCTCCAATGCCGCATTCTCAAGATCACAACTGGAGAAGGCCCTATGTTCAAAGAGGGAAGTGAAGAAGAATCTGAATCTGAGTCTGACTCGAAGTCAGAGTCTGTCATAGCTCCTAACACTTCTGGTGTCCCAGTCAAGGTCCCCTTCCAACTGTTTTATCACAAGGTCGTGGCTGATTCAGAGGCTGAGTCTACTAGGGTCACCCCCACTCCCATGAAAGGTGACAACCTGGAGCCTGGTCCACGGGCCAACTCCTCTGCTGTGTCGCCTCTGACAGACCACGAGATGTCTGTCCTCTCTGAGCTTTTCGCTCGTGTCAACTTAATGAACGCTAAGTTTGCTTATGACTCGTCTCAATTTAACTACAATACAATTCTGAATGACTATGAGGAATTTGACTTGAGTGACTACCCACCTCACCTAGCCAAAGAACTTGACAAACGGGAAACCAGAACCCCCATCATTGAGGAGACCAAACCTATTAATGTAGGAGCCGACAACACACCTCAAGAACTTAGGATAGGGACAACCCTGGACCCCTCGGAAAGACAACAGTTCATTGACCTCCTCCACGAATACAAGGACGTATTCGCCTAGTCCTACAGAGATATGCCTGGGATTGACAGGGAAATTGCAGAGCACCGGATACCCATTAAGCCCGGAGCTAAACCCGTGAAGCAGAAGCTACGCCGGATGCGTCCTGAATGGGCCCTGAAAATCAAGGAAGAAGTAGACAAACAATTCAAGGCCGGTTTCATCAAAGTATTTGAGTACTCTGACTGGGTGGCCAACATCATTCCAGTACCGAAAAAAGACGGGAGAATTCGGGTTTGCGTCGACTTCAGGGATCTGAACAAGGCAAGTCCAAAAGACGACTTCCCTTTGCCACATGTTGACATTCTGGTAGACAATACTGCCGAACATGCTCTCCTATCATTCATGGACGGGTATGCTAGGTACAACCAGATTAAAATGGCTGAGGAAGACATGCACAAGACTGCATTCACTACACAGTGGGTACATATTGCTACACGGTCATGCCCTTCGGTCTCATCAACGCCGGGGCTACCTATCAAAGAACTGCTACCACTCTCCTACATGATATGATGCACAAGGAGGTAGAGGTATATGTCGATGACATGATCGTCAAATCGAGAGAACGGGACGGCCACATCAACGCCCTTTGAAAATTCTTCGCTCGTCTGCGGAAATATAACATGAGACTAAATCTTCAGAAGTGTGCATTCGGGGTCACCTCCGGAAAACTCTTGGGACATGTTGTCAGCAAAAGAGGCATTGAGATAGATCCAACCAAAATCAAAGCCCTTCAACAAATGCCTCGGCCTAGGAACGAGAAGGATATTCGGGGATTTCTTGGTCAGGTCCAATACATCAGCCGCTTCATTGCCAAGATCACCATGATTTGTGAACCAATCTTCAAGAAACTTCGCGCCTCCGATCACACCGATTGGGACGACGACTGCCAAAAGGTCTTCGATAGGATAAAGGAAATCCTATCCAAACCTCCTGTCCTCATGCCACCTCAACCGGGGATTCCTTTATCCCTATATTTAACTGTCACAGACACAGCCGTGGGAGCTATGCAAGCACAAACAGTCGACGGCGAGGAACGAGCCATCTACTACATCAGCAAAAAGTTCATTGAGTACGAGACAAGGTACATCCAGCTGGAAAAGATATGCCTTGCCCTAGTATGGTCAACAAAGAAGCTGCAGCATTACATGCTCAGCTACACGGTCCACATCTACTCCAAGATGGACCCGGTCAAATATATCTTCGAAAAACCCGTACTAAACGGAAAGCTGTCTAGGTGGACACTCATTTTGTCCGAGTTCGATCTCAAATTTGTACCCCTCAAGGTTATAAAGGGAAGAGCAGTTGCCGACTTCCTAGCAGAAAATCCCATCAACGAGGCTCTAACGACCGACACATGGTCACTTCCTGACGAAGACATCCTTTGTGCCGATTCCGACGCATGGGTCCTATACTTCGACGGTGCATCCAATCTGAGAGGCTTCGGGGTAGGAATCCTCCTAATATCACCGGAGGGAGAACACGTTCCGACCTCGGTCAAGCTAAACTTCGCCGTCACCAACAATGCCGCTGAATATGAAGCATGCCTCATCGGCCTGCAAGCAGCCATCACACTTGGCATCAAGAGACTAAGGGTCCACGGCGATTCCTCACTCATCATCAATCAGGTGTCCGGATCATGGAAAATCCGAAGTGACAGCTTAGCTCCCTACCGAGCAAAAATCAATCAAGAGGCCGAGTTCTTCGACCAAGTCGACTACTTCCACTTGCCACGAGAGGAAAATCAATTTGTTGATGCCCTAGCGAAACTTGCCGCGCTCGTCAACATACCTGACGACATGACATCGATGCCCCTATGTGTCGAGAGAAGGAGCGAGCCAACTCACATTTGTGCCATCAACAACGACGAGGAAAGCCATGATGAACCTTGGTACCAAGCCATCCTCAACTACAAAACCAAAAACGAATTCCCTCCCAACTCTGACCCAAGAGGACAAAGAGCCATCCGTTTACTTGCATCGCAATTCGTGATAAACCAAAATCAACTATACAAAAGAACACCCCAAGGGATTCTCCTCCTTTGCATTGACCATCACAAAGCCAAAAGAGTCATGGGAGAGGTCCACGACGGAGAATGTGGCCCTCACATGAGCGCAATGATGCTTACCCGAAAAATCATGCGGCTAGGTTACTACTGGACCACCATGGAAGCTGATTGCCGTAACTACGTCAAACATTGCCACAATTGCCAAATCTTCGCCAACATACAACACATACCACCATCCCTTTTATACACCATGACGTCACCCTGGCCTTTCTCAACCTGGGGCTTCGACATCATCAGGAAAGTTAACCCGGTAGGCACAAAGGGGCATTGTTTCGTCCTCGTCGCCATCAACTACTTCACCAAATGGGTGGAAGCGCAGTCATATGCAATCTTGACCGCCAAACAAGTGGCCAAGATCATCCAGAACAACATCATCTGCCGGTATGAGGTACCCCATGAAATCATCAGCGATCAAGGCTCTCACTTCCGGGCGAAAACTCAAGCTTTGCTGGACAAATACAAAATCAAACGACATCGATCATCCCCCTACCGTCCCCAAACCAATGGAGCGGTGGAGGCAGCTAAGAAAACTCTTGTCACCATTATCAAGAAAATGCAAGACAACTACCGCGATTGGCCGAGCAAACTCCCATTTGCACTCTGGGGATACCGAACCTCCATTCGAACACCGACGGGCGCCACACCCTTCTACCTAGCATATGGCATGGAGGCGGTTCAACCGGTAGAGTTAGAGGTACCTTCTCTACGCATCCTACTGGAGAGTCAGGTCCCTGAGGCGGAATGGACCCGTCGATGGTACGAGCAACTCACTCTTCTAGACGAGCGGCGACTCAACGCCTTTCACAACGTCCAGTTATACCAACAACGTATACAACGGGCATTCAATAAGAAAGTCAAACCCAGGAACATCCAGGAGTACGACTTGGTCCTCAAGTCAGTTCTAGCACCGCTACCCGTCGATCCGAGGGGAAAGTTCAAACCCAATTGGGTCGGGCCATACCTGGTCAAGAAAATGCTTTCGGGGGGTGCAGTGAGACTGAGTGGCCTAGATGGGAAGAATTTTACAAACCCGACCAACCTAGACCCACTCATGAAATACTACCCTTGAACCGTAACAACCAACGATCCAAGCCTTGTTTTACAACTAGCTTCTACCTTAACCCTTTTCAAGTCAAGTTCCTCAACGCGTTCTGATTTGAAATTGCATGTTTTATCGAGTCTAAGTTGCGGCACCTTCCCCGTTTCAAAGGTCCTTTGATCTGTCAAAGGCAACATCCATTTGCACTAAAACAAAAAAAAAAAACCCCTGAACTACGAGCATGGTTTGATTTCACCTCTTCAGGTGGATACTTAGGCAGTCCCTCTTATGCATGAGGGATACAACCACAAAACCCAATCAAATTTACAAAGCATTTCGAACTATAATCATGGTTTGATTTCACCTCTTTAGGTGAATACGTAGGCAGTCCTTTCTTACACAAGAAGGATACAACCATGCCCACAATCAAAAACAACCATCCCCACAATCAAAAACAACCATCCCCATACAACAAAAACCCCCACATACAAAAAACATTCCCCTTTCTCACAAAATACAACAAGCCTTTCTCCCTTCCCACAAAAATTCCACTTCCCAAGTGCAAATGTTTAGGACGATTCAAACTGAATTGCCTTTACAAAATGGATGGAAGAAACAAGTGTTCACAATTTTCGATACGAGCAATCCTCTTATTTAATTAATAATGGGAAGGATTACAATTTCAACAACAAATAAAGCTCGACGAGTCTACAACTTGTCAAAGCTAAGGTGTCAACTAAAACACCTCACATAATAAAACTAGCACAAAACACACAATAACTAGCTAGTACAACATAATAAAAATTCACAACACTAATACAACATAATAATAAAATGGGTAATGGAGGTCTTCACTCTTCCATTCTACCCTTGCCTTTTCCCTCGGGGTACACTTTCCCCTTGTTCTTCTTGTTGGCCCGCCTAGCGTGGATTTCCTCTTCGGAACGGATCCTCAACGGATCTAAGACGGCGACGGCCTCCGGTCTAGCACAAGACCCCATGTTCGACCCGAAACGAGTCAATGCACGGCCCACCATGTTCTTGGGACCCGAGCTTCTCCTCTTTGGTGGTCTCATCACATCGGGAATAGCTCCATCAACATACTCCTCAAAGAAGGCACGGTTGGCCTTGCCAACCTCTCGATACTTCAAGTCGACAACCTCGTCCTTACGGAATTTGGACCTCTCTTCCAAGAACAGAGCACGTGACCACTTGACATAAGCGGGAGTCACCCATGTCGTGGCAACGGGGTTTGGTACCTCCCAAAGCGGCCGAGTGGCCCACCATCTTTCGAAGACCTCCACAATCTCGGAGTTCCGGAAAACATTCTCTTGGACAAGGGTATCTTGAGCGGGCACCTTTTGTTGACGCCCCATTTGCCTCATGAGCCTTTCGGGATAAATGAAGGAAGCAACCTTCAAACCCACCACCATCAAAGAACGAGGACTAGCACCCGAAGCGGGCAACCCCGTGAAGGACCTCAAGTGCCACCATGGCACCACCCAACGGATGTGAGGACCACCCTCCTACGCCAATCTTGCGGCCCAATAAGCCTCGGTAGAAGCAAAACTGTCCGGCATGGTAAGGTGATGGAAGGAATAAGAAGAAGAATCAACCGGATGCTCTACATACCTTAGCCTCTCCAATAGCCACACTTGGAGGATCCTTGGGGACCCAAATGAAGGAACTTCCCCGCAAGAGCCTTCCTTGTCCAAAGCTTGGATGATCTCTCCAAGCACCAACCATGATGGATCTCTACCATGCTCCATTTGCTCAACCACATGAACAAGGGTCATGCTACCATAGCATTTCGGCCCCTCCTTCTTCAAAGCATCAACAAAGAGGTACACAAGGATAAGGCAAAAGGCAAGAGCCCTTCTCCTAGCCACCTCCGAAACATTGGCGTCTAATCGGTTTGAAAAGATGTTGATAAGAGCCAACATGTCCACACCATGTGGAGCAAGAAGGAAGTTGAGTTGACTTGTCGACAAGCCCAACAATGAACGGAATTTCTCCTTATAGCACAACCGAGTCGGAGGAAGCACCGGAACACAACCCGGCCGCCCACCAATGGCTCCAACTTCTTCGGCAAGAGGACAAATTTCACCTTTCGGGAAAACAAACACATGGTGTTTCGAATCCCAAAACCGAGAACATGCTTCGAGAAATGAGGATTGCACCTTGACTTGACAGAGCACCAACAATTGACCAGCTCCCATACAAATGAGTTGATACTTTTCGGGAGGCGACAAATTCCGGCACCATTGTCGCAACGCATTCTCAAAGGCATCCATGAAATATTTTTGTGAAAGAAGAAGAAGAAGTTTTGTAGATATGTTTTTGTGTTTCGGATGATGAAATAATGAAGCGCAAACATCACTATTTATACAAAAACAATTAGCGCGTTTTTCAGAAAAAGGGGAGAGCTGGCTCCCATCGCCAGGCCGCTCGCGCCTCTTTAGGCCTTCTCCCAGGATTCCCGCTTTGACTTGTCTCTTTCAAGTTGTGTTTTCTCCTGACACCTCAAACCTCCCGCCAGAATGCTCGCGCCTCTTCGGGATGATCCAGGACATTTTGTGTTTCCTCACACTCACATTTCCTTGTTTTCGCTTTTTACGAAATCCGACACGGTTTCCATGACGCAGCTTTAAACATACGGATTTTTCTTTCTTTTTTTAGGGGGGAAGGGCTAGTCGCCCCGTTCCGCAACGGGTCGTTTCCATGTCAGTCGAAATTCCAAAAATTGTTTCGCTTTTTTTCGCAATTTTCCCAGCAAAAATAAAAATCGAGAATTGATAACACGACATCAGTTTTCCTCAAAATTCAAGCGCTCACAAATTCGAGTCTTGACCTCAAAAAAACCAAATCAAATATACTCGTAAAAATCTTTTCTAAAATTCATCCCCGACGGTTTGAGTTTGAATTTTTCGAGTAACAAATCAATTTCAGTAGTTTCAACGCAATTTAATTCACGACACGAGTTAATTACTTAATTTTCAAATTAATTCCTTTTGGGAGTCCAAACGTGACGACTTGTCGCAAAAATTTTCAAAATTCATTTCAATTTTCAAAATTCAATTTTAACTTCAAGACATCTTGGTTAATTTTGTTTTCAATCAAATGCTTTTACGTGTTTACATTTATGCATACGTGCTACCTGTTGCCTGTTTTCTACACTAACGATACAGGAACTGGTGCAAAGTAAAAGGAGAATTGACAGCTGGTAGCGCTCCTCCGAAACACAACACAAAAAAACCAAAAATCACAAATGAGCCACAATCCAAAAACACATATATACAAACCGCCTCACGCAAAATACATCGACACATGTTTAATACAAACGACTGACCATACAAACAGGATCCAGTACAGACATCTATCATACAGACACTGGCCTAAAACAACCATCTATCATACAGACACTGGCCTAAGACAACGAACTGGGGGCTATCCGCCACCTATCGAACTAAGCACTCCCCATCCTTCGCTCAGAAAAGAAAGGGAGCAACACGGTAAACAGAGGAGCAACAACGGAAGCAGAGGTGGTTACCATGACGGTAATACCTCGTTTCTGCTCCACGATAAAAAAGAAGACAGTGTCTGGCAGAATTTGGATGATAAGGAGGCCAAGGAGCATGATATGACGCGCCACCCCGGTGTTGACCTCCAATCATCAGCTGCCCTGTCTATAAGCTACAACGAAAAGGACAAGCCGGCTGCGACAGCCGCCTCCCCTCCTCTACGGAAGCATCCTCTACCACCACCTCGGCTCCAGCAGCCTCCACAGTCGCCTCTCCTCCTGGATCATCCTCCTCTTCTAAAACCTCCACGACGGACCCCATAGGTCCCAAATGATCCCCTGTAACCAAAGGCAATCAAAGAACGTCAGCCGAAATTTCGGCATTACGACGGCGTAAATTGGACAAATCCAAAAAAAAAAAAAAACCTGCAAAGCAGAACAAGGGCAATCCCGCCCAAATCTAACCAAACAAACAAAACAATTCACAAAAACAAAAACGCACAAAAACAACGACTCGCCCTTCTTTTCAAGCAAAAGACGAGTCAAAACAACCACAACAAAAAAACGGCACCCCAAGACCCACACAAGGTCCGCCAACAAACCAAAATACATTCCCAATGCAATGGGGAATTTTCTACGGCTCAAAAAGGCAATTTATACGCCAATTTGAGCACAAACCGGTCAAAAATTCAAAAACGACCGCAAAGAGGCAAACGTGATTTTATCACGCCTCAAGGCGACCTAAACTACCAATAAGGTCCATTTCAAGGCAAACTGACTCAATTTAAGCCCAAACAGGCGCTTATTTTGTCAGACATAAGACCGTCACAAAAGGCAAAAATTCCAATTTCGCCCACAATACCCAACATAGATCCATAATGGCAAATACGGTCTTTCCCGACTACAATGTAACCTAGTGGGACCCACTACCCAAGCAAATAAACTTGGCATTGTGACATGAGACGGTTTCTCCACCTCACTCACGTTTTTCGAACATAAGGAGCGGGAACGGGGACCAAAATGCAAACTAAAAGCACCCCTATACTCCTAAACAGGTTTCTAACCTAATGCAATCATCAATTTCACTCGGAATGGGCTCAATCAAAAACACCCAAATCGATTTTCTAGGGTAAAATTTTTGCCCTAATTCAATTTAGCTAAAGGACCAACAAATTCAAATGGATTCAAGAGGGAATACATACCTTGAGATGACATTGTTGACAATGGCACGAATGAAAGCAAGCAAAGGTCCGACAATGGCGATTTTTGTGGTTTATTTGTGTCGAAGGTTGAAGAAGAAGTGAGGATGATATGCGGACCAACCTCGCGTCTTTTACAGAAAAATAGGGAAGCTCCCTTGGTTCGCCATGTAGCTCGCGCCTCAACCAGGTGTTCCCTACTCTTTCAGCGAAATTTTGGGTTTTGGCCCAATTTCCCGTAATAAACTTCAAGTTTTCAATGACGATATTAAGGACCGTCATTTTTCAAATACAAAAACAAATAGTGAAATCAAAATTCACTATTTTCCTTCAAAAATTTCAAACAAACGGCGATCAAAACCGCAATTTTTCCTTCAAAAAATAGTGAAAAATTCAAAAATTCCCTATTTCTTCAAATTACAATGACGGCGATCAAAACCGTCAATTTCGAAAACAAAATAATAGTGAAAATTCAAAAATTCACTATTTTTTCAAATTACAATGACGGCGATCAAAACCGTCAATTTCAAAAACAAAATAATAGTGGAAAATTCAAAATTCACTATTTCTTCAATTTTCAATTTCAAGAATAATAGTGAAGATTCAAAGTTCGCTATTTCCTCAAAATTCAAACGACGGCAATTAAAACCGTCATTTTCAAAATAATAGTTTGAAATTAAATTTCACTATTTTCACCACACATGTCAACGGCGGCAACATAAACCGTCACTTCAAAATAATAGTGAAGATTCCAAATTCACTATTTCCTTCACATGTCAACGGCAGCAACATAAACCGTCACTTCAAAATAATAGTGAAGATTCCAAATTCACTATTTCCTTCACATGTCAATGGCGGCACATAAACTGTCACCTCAGTCGTAATAGCGAAATTTAAAATTTGCTATTTCCTTCAAAATATTCAAACAAACGGCGATTAAAACCGCCACTTCAAATTCAAAAACGAATAGTGAAGATTCCAAATTCACTATTCCTTCAAATGTCAACAGAGGGCTTCCTCGCGGAACCCGCTTATTTCAAAAACAGTGATAATGGAAATTCAGAATTCACTATTTTCACGGCGGCATCATGAGCCCGCTACTTTCAAAACAAGCCCATCCGACGCGGCTATTCTCACGATCAATTAACCGACCCTCCATGGCTGGCGAGCCTTACTACGCATCACGGCTGGCGAGCCCTCCTCAGGTACGCACCGTGCCAGGCGGGCCTTACTACGCATCGCGGCTGGCGAGCCCTCCTCAGGTACGCACCATGGCTGGCGAGTCTTATTACGCATCGCGGCTGGCGAGCCCTTCTCATGTACGCACCATGGCTGGCGAGCCTTATTACGCATCGCGGCTGGCGAGCCCTTCTCATATACGCACCATGGCTGGCGAGCCTTACTACGCATCGCGGCTGGCGAGCCCTCCTCATATACGCACCATGGTTGGCGAGCCTTACTATGCATCGCGGCTGGCGAGCCCTCCTCAGGTACGCACCATGGCTGGCTAGCCTTACTACGCATCGCGGCTGGCGAGCCCTCCTCAGGTGCGCACCATGGCTGGCGAGCCTTACTACGCATCGCGGCTGGCGAGCCCTCCTCACATACGCACCAAGCTGGCGAGCCTTTATCCGCAAACGTTCAAGGACGTATCCGAAGATGCCTCAGGTATGACTCCTTCTTATGGTTGGCGAGCCTTTGTACGTAGTCTAATGGACTTTAAACGACCTGCACAGATAGTCGACAGACTTTAAACTGTTCCCGACGACAGGTCCTTGACTCGTACCCTCGAGTCGCCTGGACGTCGCCCTTCCCGACGGCATGTCCTTGGCCCGAATCCTTCCTTGCCGCCTCGACGTCGCTTGGGTCTTTAGGTTGTAATCCTCGATTGACCTGGGGGCTCTACTTTGACTTTCGTCCTGTCCAAGCCTCAGTCAAAGTGAGGGCTCTGTAGATACCCAGTATCTGCCGAGACTCCAACAAACACCCGATGATTATCGGACTATAACGTGCTTTGGAATCGCGGTGTTTGATCGACAGTTTGTGTACAACTTTACGTCGGAAAACTTAAAACGATTTCGAAAATAAAACATTTCAAAACTTTTCAAAAGTACCTGGAGTGTTTAATGCACGACGACGCGGTCGCAATGACACTAACTAGAGTCAAAACCGACACCGGACCAAAAACCGACTCAAAAATTCAAATCCCGACTCCAACAACGAGTCAAACCGAGTCAACCACAAAAAACAAACCATTTCAAACCTTCTATACTAAGATTTCCCGGATTCATGAATGGTCAAGTACCAAACATGTGACTACAAATCCTAGGATGGAACAAATCATGATTGCACTTGTGTGAAAGTGACAAGACAACTCGAAGACCCGCGACGTGGCTCGTGCCTCTTTGAGCAGCCCAGGTGGCCACGTCGCTCAAAACTCACACAACCACTCATTTTCCTATAAATACCCCTCAAATGCCCCCATTTGAGAACTTACACGAGTGTCCGCCCCCTCTTTTCTCCCTTAAAATTCTCGACTCGACTTCTTAAGTCACAATCCGACGAGTATTTAGGACCTACCGATCGTAAATACAAGCCTTACTAATTGTTTGGTACCGTCATCGTGCATTAAATCACTTGACCGACCACTTCGACCACTACACCGTCACTAATCATAATAAAACACTCTTTTTACTTACCAAAACGGTTTTAAACCGAGTCTTTTTCCGACCGAACGAGTTGTTACACTTACGTCGGTTTCTCGCCATAACCAAACATGTAAGTATGAGGGTGTAAAAATCCTTCTTTTATCATGTTTTAATTTGTTTTATGACTATAACATGCTAAAACATGCATAACACGATCCAAAACATGGGATAAACGAGCCAAAACTGAGTTTTGGCCTGAGGCAGAAGCCCCTTATTGTGCAAATAGGCTCGCGCCTCAATGGGGTGCCCAGGTCAGAACTCAACCGTGTTTGTTCTCGTCTTTCCCCTCTAAACCATTTTCATATTTGTAATCGGTTTTTCCCATTTCGAATATTTTCAACCCCTTTTTTATTCTATTTTATTTCTTTTTGCAAGTTTTTAACCATAAAACATTTTTCATCCTTGGTTCCTCACACCATGACGGTTAAATCCGTGTTTCGGTGATAATATTAGGTTAATAACATTTAAAAGGTATTTTAAAGCCTTTTATTTCATTTCTTTACATTTTGGAAGGTATTTTAAAGCCTTTCGTCATTTCTTTACATTTTGTATTTAGTCACCAACACAAAGTCATAATTGGTTCTACATACCATGCAGGATTTTAACCCGGGTACGATGATGAGTATCGACTAATTATATTCAAATGAACTTAAAACAATTAGTTCATAATTATTTTCAAAACTATTCATGTCAAGCTTGTCAAGTCGAACTCGACACCGAATATCATCAAAATAATGATGATTATTCGAGTCTCGTTCTTCAAATCAACAAATACGGTCTAGACGACCCTTTCAAACCAAATCGGGTCAAATACCTATTTTTCAATACGTTTTATAAACGTTTTCCAAATGGTCAGAACACGGCATATAACCGTTGATTGACCCGCGCCTAAACAGACCCCTTTTCTCTTATTTCCAAAACCAGGGGAGGCCCCCTTACACCGCCAGCATGCTCGCACCTCATATGGCTGCCTGGCACAGGGCCTGTTCCCTTTCCAGCATTAGTCTAGGATGATCCCGACTCCGGTTAGCCTGGATATAGGACGGATTAGATGACTATTTGCTCATTCGAAAATCATACTTGCAAAATACTTTACTAAGACAAATGGATCACGTTATGCACCATAAACCTAATACGGTAAATGGATGTTTAACTTCCGTCTTGCATGCGAATCAACCATTAATCCAACTCGACATCTTATACTTGATACTTGAATTAAGTTAACTGACTTAGAAAGCTCTCACATGGTAGGTTTAAATTATTGGATGCGCATTCATGCATTTAAACCGTTCTATCAACTTTTGCATTCAAACGACCAAGATCGATCAGTAGAGGCCGCTACCGTGGGCGGGATTGGGTGTCTGATTAAAGGGCTTCCCAATACGTACCTTCACCTCTTACTTAGAAACTTTGGATAGTGGACGACCTTATCCAGGGCGTACGAGAGTCATTCTAGAGATAGGATGCTAAAGAGGGACGATTCCTTATCTTTAGTACCTATGTCAAACCCTGCTTTTTGCTTCATTTGACCGAGGTATAAAGTGGATTCGAAGGGGTTCCAAGCATCCCACAAATGCTTGGTAGCGACTCCGAACATTTCTAATCGTTTCGAGGCCCTTACCGAGACGAAACCGACCGATCTAAAACGATCCGGTCGAAAGCATTTTTACGCCGCCGAGCGTGGCTTTCAAAAGACCGTTGTATGTCCACAGATCGGCTGGGCTTGCAGGTGGGCCATGTCCACAACCTCAACCCAAATTGTGACACTCTTAGACACGACCACTTGCGATCGAAAATCCTACATCAATACCCGTCTCTTGGGATCCGACCTTTACTTACCTCTTTACTAAAAGTAGAGTAGTTTGTGAAGTTATAAATATTGTTTTGGTCTAGGTAACTTTTGACGACGAGTAACAAAACCGTACCAACCAAAAATGGCACCGTCGCCGGGGACGGTATTAACTTGATTTGATTTTCTTTGATTGTTTTTAGTTGTGTCTTTCTTTACCTTGGGAAAGTCAAACTCCTCAAGGTTTGTTCTAATTGTTTTCGAGTTGTTTGATATTTTGCATATCTAGGAGATCACAAAGTAACTTGTTACCCATTGATCTTGAAATTTAAAGAACTTTGACAAACAATAGAAGACTTGCTAGAAATATTTTGAGAGGTATTGGTGAGATTGTGGACATTCAACCAAATAATATTGAGTTCATCAACCCTTTTGCAAGAGAAGGAGAGGATAACCCAACACAAAATCAACCACAAAATCAACCCACAATGCCTAAAGTTTCATCACATTCCGTACCAACCGAGGAGAACCTACCAAATGGTACTCCCACACCACAACATTTGACCGATAATTTCATTGCAAAATCCGCATTTATCCAATTAGTTGAGAGAAGTCAATTTGGGGGGATGCCTAGTGAAGACCCTCGTTCTCATATGGAGACGTTTTGTGACTATTGTGATGCGATTTCTCAAACCGGAGTTACTCAAGACCAAATTCGATGGGTCTTATTTCCCTTTTCTTTGATTGGTTCCGCGAAACAATGGTTGAAGAGCCTTGATAAGGCTACTCTTGGTATTGACTCTTAGAAAAAATTGGCACTTGCTTTCTACAAGAAGTTTTATCCTCCGGAAAAGACTAACATGTTGAGAGCCCAAATCACCGGGTTCAAACAAAGGGATGAGGAATATTTGTATGAATCATGGGAGAGATTCAAGGATACTTGCCGATCTTGTCCACATCATGGACTTAGCGAGTGGTTCCTTGTACAATAATTTTGGAATGGTCTATATGAAGACTCCCGAAAAATTCTCAATATGGGATCAAATGGTATGTTTACCGAAGTTGATGATAATCAAACATGGAACAAGATTGAGTAAATGGCGGTCCATAACTCACAATATAGTAGACCTCGGAAGGCTACTAGAGGAGGAAAGCATGAAGTGGACTCTATCACTCAATTGGGTGCTCAACTTAGTGCTCATATTGATACCATTAATTTGAAGTTTGAGAAGGTTATGGCTAAGCTTGAAGAAGCCTCCAAATCGCCTAAGCAACATGTTAATGCCATGATGGCATCTTCATCAATTCCAAGTGGAGTATGTGAGAGTTGTGGAACTTTGGGACATGACCAAAGTGAATGTAGGGGAACAAGTGACAAGTGAATGCCTTACAAGCATACAAAAGTGGTACCCCTTATTCCAACTATTACAATGAAAACACCAAATTCCATCCCAACCTCTCATACAAAAGCCAAAATGTTTAAAACTCTCAAACAACATACACCCCACCTCCAATGAGAAACCAAGCTCAAAGACCCTTTTACAATTAAAACCAAATTTATCAAAACCAAACTCCATATAATCAAACAAATGACTAAGGTTTTGATGTTCAAAAAGCGGTCCTCCAAATGCAAAAGAACTAACAAGAGTTTTTCACTCAAATGCAAAAAGATAGCCAAGCAAAAGACATCACCATTAACAACATACTAGCTCACACAAAGATGTTGGAGACCCAAATGTCTCAATTGGCATCTTCAAGTTCACAAAGACAAAAGGGGCAATTACCACCTCAAGGTAATCCCCCAAGACAAGAATCGGTGAGTGCCATCCATTTGAGGAGTGGTACAAGGTATGAAGGGCCGAAGAGGCCCGTTGATGAAGATATTGTGAATGCTAGTGACAAGGAAAGAGTTATTGAAAACTCTAGGGAAGAAGAACCCACCATTCAAGAAGTTTCAAAGGAGAATGAAGAGAAAGCTAAAGAGAAAGAGCCTATTGTGATTCGGCTTCCGTTTTCAAGTCGTCAAGCTAAGCCTAAGTTTAATGAACAACTTGGGAAGTTTATGGATATTGTCAAGAACTTGGAAGTCTCAATTCCATTTACGGAATTAATCAATCATGTTCCGCCCTATGCGAAATACATGAAAGATATTCTTACAAAGAACAAATCCATCCGGAAACTTGAGACTATTTCATTCACTAAGGTGAGTAGTGTCATCCTACAAGGAAGTTCACCTCCAAAACTAAAGGATCTGGGAAGCTTCTCTATTCCATGTACCATTGGTGATACCACGATCAACAAAGCTCTATGTGACCTTCGGGCAAGTGTGAGTGTCATGCCATATTCGGTGTGCAAAAGGCTAGGAATGGGAGAACTTAAGTGCACTAATATCACACTTCAAATGGCGGATCGATCAACAAAGACACCTTTAGGGCTATGGGATGATGTGCCGGTAAGAATTGGCAAGTTCTTCATCCCGGTGGACTTTGTTATTGTTGACATGGAAGAAGACTCCAACATTCCTATCATTTTAGGAAGACCTTTCTTACACACCGCGGGAGCGGTGATTGACGTGAAACATGGATAGCTCACCCTTGAAGTGGGAGATGAAACAATCACTTTTAATCTTGATAAGACAATGAGAGCTCCCCGATTGTATGAGCCATGTTTCATGGTTGATCATTATAGCCGAGAAAGTGATAGGAAGAAGTTGGCATCTCAATGCAAATAACAAGCTATGGGTAAAGAATCACCACCCATATGGGAGAAGAAAATGGGTAACCTCCAAGATGCTCCGTCCAAGGAACAAGAATGTTTCAACAAGAATGAGAGCTTGAATAGCTCACCACCACTCATGACAAGTAGAGAAGAGGAAGGCCTCATTGGCCATAATGACAAGAAGAAAAAGGAGTTGTTCTCATCAACTCGTGATATTATTGGGGAACAAGTAGATGAAGTATGCGGTCTTTGGGATGATGAGTTTGAAGGGATATTCAATCCCTATATCGGTAATGCTATGACCCAAGACCACCATGAAGAATAACAAGTGCAAAGGTCTATTGAAGATCTTTATCATGACAATGAACAAGCTTTCGACTACTTCTTCAAGGTGTTGAGCAACATCAACAACACCTTGAACATGCCCCCTTGACATCTCATTAATGGATGAGAGTTTGGTGAAGTCCTCCCTAAACCACCATTTGTAAATATTCTAACCCCTTAAGTTGCATTTTACTTATTGTATTGCATTTTTGTCAATATTGGATTTATATTCTTATGCCTTGATCAAGATTTTCATCATTTTGAGAGAAAGTGAGGGAGGGACTTATGTGATTATTAATGTGTAGTGTTTTGACATAGTGTGGGGATAGCAAATTTCCTAGGCTATACAAGCCTTCGTAGTGCCCCCACAATGAAGATCAAAGGAATGAAGAGTAAACGACACGGGTTATGAAATACCCACGGATGGACTTGAATTCGTGTGGTAGAAGGAGAATCCGAGCGTCCCAAAGGGAATCCGCTCGTCCTGGAGATAAGCCGAGCGTCCTGGGTAGGATCCGCTCATCCTGAGATAGCTGGAAGAAGAAGATTTTGCTCTGACTGAGAATCCGAGCGTCCCACTTGAGAATCCGCTCGTCTCAGTCAGGACGCTCATCCTACATAGAATCCGCTCGTCCTACAACTGGTAAAAATTGGGATTTCTCTCTGACAAGGAATCCGAGCCTCCCGACAGCAATCCACTCGTCCTCCTTCAAAAAGACGCTCGTCTTCCTCAGAAGACGCTCGTCCCAGCACGTCTTTTTCTTGAAGCCAACTGCAGCAGAATCCGAGCGTCCCGACCCCAGTCCGCTCGTCTCCCCCCTGAATTTCAAATATAACGGGATTAAAACCCCACTTTCCCAATTCATTTACTCATTCACAACATAAACACAACTCCAAACCCTCAAAACCCTCATTCTCTCTATCAACCAACATCAAATTTCTCAACCAAAATCACTCAAATTAAAACCAAACTTCCTCAAAACTCAAATAAATCACTCCTTTACCAACAACAAGTGATTAAAACACCAACATCTTCAAAGTTTGATTCGATTTTTAGGATATAAGGCAAAATTCAACTATCCTAAATCGATTTGGGTCTTATTGGAATTTGAAGAAATCAAGCTTATCTTTGGTGTTACTACACAAAGGAGAAGATGGCAAGAACAAAAGGCGGAACTAAGGCACCCTCAAAGAAGAACCTTTCCAAAAGACAACAAGCTCTTCAAGCTATTCAAGCATCTAAGGCATTGGAGGTTCAAAATGCAAGGATGGAAATTAAAGAGTCTATTCCTCCTATGGAAGCTACTACTTCTACTCCGGTTGTTGAACAACTAGATGGTTATCCGGAGGTAATTTTCACTTCCGACTCTCATAGGAAGAAATTTGTTTCCCTTGCTAAGAAATCTATTTTACCCACCAAATTCATATGCCAAGAGACCTTGTCAAAATTGGGTGTCTTAGAACAAACCAAGACCTTTTTCGAGTCCATGGGATTGATTACATTGTTTAATTTGCAAGAGTTGACTTACTCATCCCTCGCCTTAGAGTTCTTAAGCTCTTTGAAAGTTACCAAGGTGGAGGCTCTAAGGAACATTGAATTCCGGCTCGAGAATGTTGATAGGAAATTATCTTTTGAAGAATTTGGTAATGTTTTTGGCCTTAGCAATGACCCAACTTACACGAAGAAACCTACCAAGTATGATCCCGCTCCCTTATGGAAGGCTATTACCGGTAGAGAGTTTACATCTTATCATGATTGTCGTGCTCTTTTTGTCCATCATCCGGGCATAAGAGTATGGCACAAGGTTGTTGGGCATACTTTGATTCCTAGGAAGGGAACGAACCATTTCACCGAACTTGACTTTATTTATCTCGAGTCGACCTTGAACATTGGAAGAGAGTTCACCAAAAAGTACAACATTCTTCAACTTTTGATTGAGAGGTGGCTTAAAGTCGATCATGGCAAAGAAGGCACGACCTTTATTGTTAAGGGAGGTTTGATAACTTATTTGGCAAAACACTTCAACCGGAACTTCAACAAGGATAGCACCTATAAACCGGTTAAGGGAGGCCATATCATTGATCTAGCCACCATGGTTCAAAAATTCAAATGGGTCACGAATGATACTCTTGATGACAAATCTGGGTGGTTAACAAAAGATGCTAAATCCTTCACATTGCCAAGCAAGATTTGCCGATTGAATGTTCATAGGCCAAACTACCTTCTCCCACTCTCCGAGGAAGCCGAGTACATTATACAATACCAAGGGGAAGACATTGCCGAGCCCTCCTCCTCCATTATCACCCCACCTTACCCATTCACCTACCATGAATTTCAACCCGAAAATGTTAAAGCGGGGAATGACTAATTGACTCTTGATCAAAGAAATGCACAAGCAAGCTTATGAGGATAGAGTCAATGCTTATAAAGTACAATATCCGCCTCTCCTACATCTTCCTAGGCAAGGACTTCTTGACCCATATTGTCCTTTGCCTAGTTGGGCGGATAAGGAAATCTTCTTTCCTAGTGCTTCTAGAGGTGGTAGCTTGGGTGAAGAGGAGATGGTTCTTGTTGAGAGTGGTGCATAAGAAGATGAAAAAAAATGAAGAGAATGAAGAAGAAGAAGAAGAAGAAGAAGAAGAAGAAGAAGAAGAAGAAGAAGAAGAAGAAGAAGAAGAAGAAGAAGAAGAAGAAGAAGAAGAAGAAGAAGAAGAAGAAGAAGAAGAAGAAGAAGAAGAAGAAGAAGAAGAAGAAGAAGAAGAAGAAGAAGAAGAAGAAGAAGAAGAAGAAGAAGAAGAAGAAGAAGAAGAAGAAGAAGAAGAAGAAGAAGAAGAAGAAGAAGAAGAAGAAGAAGAGGGTAGTGAGGAAGAAGAAGGAAGTTCAAGTGCAAGTGATGGTAACTCCGGATCTATGGAGGTTGATGATGATTCAAGTAAAGTTGGTGATGATAGTGATGACGCCATGGGCGAAGATTGAGGATTAGCATGCTCTTGGGAGGATGCCACATTACTTTGTGAGTTTCCTACACCTCCTTTAAGGTTTGTCTATTTCTCTTGTTTTTCATATAATTTTTATCTTAATCATGAATTTTGAGTCCTAGCACCAACTAGAGGACTCACACCTCGGTCTCACTGAGGTGTTTCTTTTATTGTTCCCACGTTCAAAATCCAAAATGACAAATGTAGTTTCATGCATAGCATCCTTATGCATGAACTCCCCCAATTTTTGACATTAGAAATAGTGTCTATTTTGGTTTGGAGAAGTTTATGCATATGCATTAGGAGCTAATCTAAATTATGCTCTCCAATATAACAAAAATCCATGCATCATATAGCATAGCTTAGTTCGCATTCACTCTTGTTTATATGTCATATAGTTTGCATTTAGCATAGAAATCATGCATTTTCATATAGATTGCATAATTTCCTATCGTATTTGTCATTGAGGACAATGCCCATACTAGTGTGGGGATGGGAAATTCTAACATGACTTTTTAAACAAAAATGATAAAAATTTAAAAATTTTGAAAAACACAAAAACATGTCTTTTAATTTCATTAAAACAAAATCCATAAAAATTTGAAAAATTCAAAAATCCAAAATTATGTTCATTTCCTTTGTAGTGTAGCCTTATATATATTGTTTGTATATATTGTGTTTGTTCATCCTTTTTCACATTGATCGACTACGCCACATCCGAGACATGAGGATATTGAAGACCGCATGGTATGATCTTTCCAATCTCCTTTTTCCTCTCTATGTTAATGACTATGTGGCTTTATTTTGATTGATGCGGTATAAACAATGTGAATTTAGGATTGCATTTAGATTATTTGGCATACTAGTTGGTAGAAGCATATGCATTAAAGTTGTATAAATGTTAGTTGCATCATAGCATATAGTTGCATTTAGGAAAAATTTTGTGAAATCGTCTATTTGGGAAGCTTGACAAGTGTATATAAGGCCCTTGTAGATCTTTTTTATTCTTAAGACTTTTCTTGTTAGAATACTTGTAAAACACCCTAGGATGTGTCATGCTAGTATCCTTTGACCCATGGATTAAGGCCTAGTCAAGAGTACCTTGTGGTGTGATAACTCCTTGGCTACCGTTTATTCCAAGATGACCCTTGAAACCATGCAACCATCATCCATGTTCTACCACATTTTGTCATCAAAGGGAATGGGCACAAAAATTGTTCAAATTTGAGTTCAAGAAATGAAAAGAAAAGAAAAAGTTTGCAATTGCATCAAAAGAAAAGAGGAGTAACAAGAATAGACTCCTAATACTTCAAATATAAGCACCCTCCCTACAAATGGGGTAGCTTTGAAAATGTTCAAAAGAAAATGCAAAAAGTTGAAAATTGTCAAGTATTGAAATGCCAAACATCAAAAGAAATGGCAAAGAAATGTTCTCAAAATGTCAAATGCCACAAGAAATTGAGGGGGAAAACAACAACAAAAGCAAACTCCCACATGAAACTCAAAGTTCTATTGATCCCTTTTCCATCGTATCCACTTTTGTGCATGGTAAAGAGGGGACGACCCTTCTTCTTGTTTAGGCAAGAAGGGGAATTCCGCGATCCTCCAGTGTTTCTAACACCATAGGGAGTCTACTCTTGACGAAAGCATTTAACGATTGAGGACAAAGATACCCTAGCTTGACACAACTTGGAGGTGATTTATTGGTATCCTTCTAGGCTTAGTAGTTTGAAGAAACCGTATCTATGGTGGAATGTGTACCCTTAGATTGCTTCCCTTATAGATAATTTCCGCCACTTAGATGAGGAAAGTGGATAATCACTTTTGTAGATGCATCCATTACTTGTTTTGTGTGCTTTAATGCTTGGATGTGTCGCCATTTTGGCAAGCCCCACCTTGCCTTGCAAGAAGGCATCCTACCTCATGGTTGTCTTGTTGTGAGTTGAAGGGGCGGAGTGAGGCCCGCTAATTGTCTCACATCGGCTATATTAGTAGGTTAGTTTGAATAAGGGTCCTAGTTTTGTCACCTCTTTACTCGGGACGAGCAAAGGTTCGGTTTGGGGATATTTGATGTGACTCATATTTGAGCATATTTAGTCCCCGAATTAGCCTCGTTCCTATGCTTTTTAGTGCATAATTGGGTCATTTATTATCTTTAGTTTCTCGTTTTGCATATTCTTTGAGGTTTTGATCCCTTGGTTGGAAAGGAGTGCAAACCTTGCATTTTCATGGCAAAATGGAGCTAAATTGATCGAATTCAATGACCAAGCATCAAAGGGGAGACAATGCTAGAAGGCCTATGTAGATAATAAAGTAGATTGGGCAATGATGAAAGGATCCTTGAATCTCCAACAAGATCCCCTAGGATTGTTGAAGAAAGAAAAGAAGAGAAGTGACTGTGAAGGAGTCCGAGCGTCGCAGTGCCCAGGACGAGCGTCGCCCTGCTACAGTCCGAGCGTCGCAGTGCCCAGGACGAGCGTCGCCCTGCTACAGTCCGAGCGTCCCGATGCCAAGATGATCGTCTTGAGGCCCCATGATCCGAGCGTCCCGACCCACAATCCGCTCAAATTCTACTCCAGAACCAACCGTCCCTCAGCCAAGACGCTCGGGACGAGCGTATTACTTGAAGACCACCAAAACGGAGATGAGCATCTCCTTGGAGAGGAGCACTTCCTCAACTTGTCTTAAGGGTCTTAATAGTCATTTAAGCCCTTAGTAACCCTTATCTTTGTACCAAATCTCTAGTATAAATACCCCATTGTACTACCTAGATTATCATGTCATCTTAATAGGATCTTAATCAAGTCCTAATACTCTCTTAATCTTGTAATCAATCCTTAATTTAGCATTAATACAAATCTCATTTCTTAATCATTCCTTGATTTCTCTATTGTTCATCATTTATTTTGGGTAATTAGAAGATTATTTGAGTTTATTTGGAGGATTGACAACCTTCCATCAATCATCAAGTACTTCTATTATTCTTTACATTATTATTTTGGAATCTTCATAAGTATAATTCTCTTAATCCTTGTTTTAATTATTGTTTTTTTTTTTTTGGTGAAATGTGAGTATGTATATTATATATCAAAGAACCGTATCAATTACAGCTTATATGACAAAATCATCAACTGCTATCACTGACCACAAACAACTTAAAACAGACTAAATTCCTAAGAATTTCAGACAATCTACCCTAGCCATAGCTAGCTCCTGACCAAGCTTGAGCTTGATCCTTCCCCGTACAGCTTCTTCTATCTGTTTAACTACTCCCTCAGGTCTGAGGAGACAGTAGTTTACACGCGCATTGTTCCTTTGAGCCCAAATAGCATAATGATAAGCATTCAGAATGACGGCCATAGTTTTCCACTGGAAAGAACTAGTAACACTTGCAGCCAGGTGACTGATAGTAAGCAAATTAGTTCCAATCCAATTCTCAAGAATATGCTTGACTTTGCAGCTGTAACCACAGCTAGAGAACAAATGATCAATGGTTTCAGGCATACTGTCACAGAGAATACATCTGTCATCAGAACAGTATCTACAAAAGTGATTAGCCACTTTCCTCATCTAAGTGGCGGAAATTATCTATAAGGGAAGCAATCTAAGGGTACACACTCCACCATAGATACAGTTTCTTCAAACTACTAAGCCTAGAAGGATACCAATAAATCACCTCCAAGTTGTGTCAAGCTAGGGTACCTTTGTCCTCAATCGTTAATTATTGTTAATCATCTTCATTTGTTCATCATGTTTTGTCTTGCTAGTATGATTGACAACCTTGTTAGCATGTTAAACTTGATAATGAGTGAGTAGTTTCCTTAACTAGGGTTAATGGGGAATTAGGGGAAACCAACATCGGGATTGATTCATGCTTAATCTAATATGTTTTCATAATTAATTTGCTTGCTTGTTGTGATTTCAACTTATGCACATGTTATGTTTGATGAAATGCGAGCCTATGAATCCTTGCATTTTTTACCTATCACTTACCTTTTCAATGACACTTGTAAGACATAAACCAACTTGAGTCTCATTAGACCATGCATATAGTTGGATAGGGAGGATTAAGTCGACTTGTAGGTGTTGTACAATCTAATCGATTCGGCTCCAGGACCCAAACCTTCCTAGGGATTGTAAGATATAAACTAACTCGATCCCATCACAAAAATAATTGCTTGCATCTAGTAGAGAATATGTTTGTATGATCAAATCTCATGAATCCCCTATGAACCCATGACACCCTAGTGCTTTTAATCAATTGTTTACATCTCATTTTAATCATCTTGCTTACTTTCATTATTTTGTTTGCATTGTTATTTAGTTTAGTTGATCTCCTACCTCAACCCAAATTGTGACACCCTTAGACACAACCACTTGCGATCGAAAATCCTACATCAATACCCGTCCCTGGGATCCGACCTTTACTTACCTCTTTACTAAAAGTAGAGTAGTTTGTGAAGTTATAAATATTGTTTTGGTCTAGGTAACTTTTGACGACGAGTAACAAAACCGACGAACCATCCACCTTGGAATTGGGAGTTTTGGGTGCTTGGTGGACCCTCCCTTGGACGCAGCATGGGTGTTGGTGTGTTGAAGATATGTCTGTAGTAAGCATCTTCTAGCCGAGTGATCCTTTCAGAGAGACCGGCAGTAGTCATCTCGACTTGCTGAAACATGGCAAACATGGAGGTGGCGCTGAATATGAACACGCCGTCCGGGGAGTCATTTCTCAAAGCATTAATTTCGCCCTCAATAGGCGAGATAAGGTGTGAGCAATCCAGGGTTCCGTCATCGTCTGAAATGGCATGGATTCCCAAAGGGTTTGTTTTGTTGTTTGATTTTGCAGGTGGAGGTAGGGGTAGTTCGCCCTTCTCAATCATGTCTTGAATGGCGTGCTTGAGTTTGAAACAGGTTTCAGTGTCATGGCCTTTACCTTGGTGATATTGACAATAGGCGTTAAAGTTCCAAAAACGAGTTTTCTTTGCTTCATGCGGGTCTGGAGTGTAACACCCCTATTTATTTAGGAGCCTTTAGCAAAACATTCCTAAATAAATAGGACTGTTACCATCTCAGTTTTATTACATTGCCAACTGAAAGACTAAATATTAATAATACATATTTTACTACGCAGCAGAAATAAATTAAGTTTACATAAATAATGATAAAGTCGAAATCTAAGTGATCTAGACACGCTATTGGCCAAGTCTTCTCACTCCTTGCACGCATCCCAAGCTCCCACAACTAACTCATAATCTGTTATTTAAATCTGCTCCCCATTTAACCGGAAATGTTAAATGGTTCACCACAGGACGCCATCAATTGAAGCAGGCATCATTTTATTTTAACACAACAAACACACAAGCATCAGTCAACCAAAGGTTGAATAGAATAACCATGCAATGACAATATTTATAAGATGTAAGAACACTAGTGATATAAATGCAATGACAACAATAATATAACAATAGCAAATGTAGTTAACTGGAATAAGTACCACAACCAACCGTCCAATATTACCATATAGTCGTCCCGGCCCCTGACCGAGGCTCCACCACACCGTCGTCCCGCGAACTCCTGGCCTAGAGATAAACGCAAATGTTGTCCCAGTTTGAGACTGAGGCTCCACAACTCTGACGTCCCGCCAACTCCTGCCCGGGGATAAACAATAGACGTTCCAGTCCGAGACTGAGGATAAACTCGTAACAATATTATCATAAGATGAATGAATCACCACAGAAAATATCATCTCCAAATATAGATAACAAGAAAATGCATATCACAATCAATCCGCCTCTAATTAGTCCAACCACTCGACAATGTCTCATAAAATACCAACAATTCGACTAATGAAACAATTAATACAATTAAACATATGAGACAAGGTGAATTGTATAGTTATGCTACCTTTTTAGCAAATCTTCGAGTCACACAAGAAATCAAATCGATCCTTTACAAATCCATAGCCTACATAACATAATTATGTACAATTACTACATAACCTACCAACTAATCATGCACTTATCCCATTCCCATCACGTCCTAATCCTTTTGACAACTTCAAAGCTAAATCTCTAATTCTACCATTTTACAGCACAATTCAGTCTCACTATAAAATTCATAATTAATTCAATAAAAATCCAAATGATACAAAACCAGTGGGGTTAGAACCCTAAGACACATATATACAGTTATTGGGGAATAGACTTTCCTTAAATTCAATATTTATAAAGGTTTTCTTGAAATATTTATAAATACTGACGAATTCCGTCGCATAAGAAGTATCAATTCATAAAATAAGTTTTACATATTAGTTTTGAGAAATTCCAATGCCTAGCATCATCTAGACTCTTCAAAGTTAATTTATGCAAAAGATCAATCTAAGTTTCATTCTATAAATTCGGTTACGAAATAAACTTTAGACTACTAGTGCATTCACTTATTCTTAGTCGACATGTTCATAACAAAATTATTATGGAAAATATACAAAGGCCAATTTCTACTAAATTTCTCGGGCATAAACTAGACTTGAAAATAACCTAAGTCTATTCTCTAAGTTTTCGAAGATAACAACTTTAAAACGGTCTGATAATTCGTTTAAGACAACTTACAGATTTACAGAATTGCTATAACTTTCTTTCTTTAACCTAATCATGTTTAACCTAATGTTTATGTAATTAAGCACGACTTCTACCATGATCCTACTATAATTTAAGTCTTAAAGATGAACAAATGAATATTAGAAAGATTAAAAGCAACTTACAAAATAAAAGATCGAATCCAATAGAAGCAGATGCAAAATCCCCAAATTGATTGCCTAATTCCCTTTTCCCCTTTTTTTCCTTCTTATTCTCCCTCTCCCTCGCTAACTTATGTGTGATATTTTTAAAAGTGAAAAGTGATTTATGAATAGCTCTACCTTGTACTTATAGTAGTAAAGGTAGGTACAATTATGAAATTACTAGGAAACTTACCAATTGTCATAATATGGCATACTATTATTATTTTTTTTATTTTTTTATTTTATTTTTATTTTTGCAAGAAAGATATTTCTCATATATTCCTAAAACATAAGGGATACATGAGTTTTCTTACAAGATATATCCACTATACAGCAAGTAACAAAATCCTTCTATGAATTTAAAGCCTCTATGATCTCATCATGAATGAAAGTTTGTGTCCTATACAAAAGAATTACGCTTGTTCAAAATTGGATCTCTTGTACAAGAGAGGAAGCGGGTCTCTTTTTGCCATCAAAAATTCGTCTGTTTCTTTCTGCCCAAAGGCTATATATAGCAACAGCAATGTAGCAAGTAAGCCATTGGAGCCTCCAATGTTTGCGTTTAGCATGCTTATGTACCCAAGTGAGCAGGACTATTAACTGAGTGATGGGGGAAATTATTATTATTATTATTGTTGTTGTTGTTTTTGTTGTTGTTGTTATTTTTTTTTTTTGGTAACCGGTAAGTTTTATTAGAAAATTGAAGTCCAAGTATAGCCACATATTTAGTTTTCAGCACATATTTTTCTAGATATCTAGTCTATATTTCTATGTATGTATGAGTATCACTTAAGACTATGTAACCAATCTAGTTCCTTTCTATGAGGTGTATGCCTATTTCTCACCAAAAAGCTGGACAAAATCCCTTGAATACATTGCTGTACAGCTATCTCAGGTTTCCTAACACTGCCATGGATCCTTGCATGATTTATATCTTGCCATATCTCATATATTATAGAAACATGACAAGCATTAGTTAAGTCACGTTGCAGCCTTGATTTTCCACGACCATTTGCTTGCCAATGAACCAGCTGCTGCACAGGGAAATTGATTTTGAGTTTCTGCTGCAACAAACTGAAGCACTGAATACTGAAGGGACATATAGTAAACAAGTGTTGGTGATCTTCATTACTAGTTCCACATAGAAAACAAGACTCATCTGTGCCATAACCCATTTTCTTCATTCTGTCATGGGTTAGCAATTTTTGATGTGCAACTGCCCAGTAGATGAAAGAATGCCTAGGTATATTAAGACTATTCCAGCACACAAATCTCCATGGTACCTTAGCCTTCCTCTGCCTCAACCATTGGTATCCAGCCTGTATAGCATAAGGTTTGTCCTGTCCAAGCCACTGATCCTGAGAGTAAGCATGCTTGAATAGTTGTTATTGTTATTATTGTTGTTGTTATTGTTGTTGTTGTTATTATTATTATTGTTATTATTATTTTATTTTATTTTTATTTTTTTTGTTTGTTATTATTATTATTATTATTATTATTATTATTATTATTATTATTATTATTATTATTATTATTATTATTATTATTGTTATTATTATTGTTATTATTATTATTATTATTATTATTATTATTATTTTATCAAAGGATGCGCGTAACTTTCATAATTAGAAAAATAAAAGTTTACATGAAATTAGTGGGGAGCCGAGAGACAATCTGGGCTCCCACACCCTTAGCAACAGCAAAGCTAAGTCTAGTAAAAATATAAGCAGCCACCTGAGCCCCCGCATCCTGAGATACCGAGAATTTCTGGTATTATTATTATTATTATTATTATTATTATTATTATTATTATTATTATTATTATTATTATTATTACTATTAGTATTATTACTATTATTATTATTATTATTATTATTATTATTATTATTATTATTATTATTATTTTATAAAAAACACCGCAACTTGTATTAAGATCAAACCAATTTTTAAAAGAAATTGGTGGGTAACCGAGACACAATCTAGGCTCCCACCCCCTTAGCAATAGCAAAGCTAAGTCGAGTAAAAATAAAAGTAGCAGCGCGCACCCCGGCATCCTGAGACACAGAAAATTTCTGAATCCGCTTGAGCAAGGCAATGGCATCCGCCTCCAACTCCCCAAACGAAGAGAAAGAAAAAGGTAAGAAACCATAACCGATCGCCGAACACGAGTTTTGATACTTGGCGCATTTGCGCCGAGCAGCATCAACCACCACACGCCCGGGTACGGACTCAGACATCCTAGACTGAGTCAAGGGGAAGACCCGATTAAATCCACACACACATCACGACCCCTGTCCCAAGAATAAAGCAATAAATCCGTCGGATGCAAGGACCTATCATGCCCATCGATCAAACCAATATCTACCTCCTTACCAACAGAGATCCCAGAGCGAAAGCAGATATCTAAAAGGGTGTTGCGAACAAGGCTATGCCGATGTTTTATACCAACAACGCCATCACACGACACAGAATGATCCCAGTAAATATCCTCCTCGATGACCCAAGAACAAGCGGAGCACGGCCCAGGCACCAAAAATAAAGGAATACCCAACCGATAGCTAAGCACACAACGGTAGGACCTACTGTTCATAGTCTGCCCCAATCCAGAAGTAGGGACCGCAAGAAGCCAATCAGATGCGTATCTAACCTCCTGGGACCTCCACAATGCAACATGTCGAGGAGTCAAAGAGAAAACCGATTTTACAGTAGCAACAACCCTCACGAAATATATGTCTGCCAATTTATTCATAAGTTTGGGGGCAGCGATCTCACTAAGGTTATGCATAAGGTCAGAACCCATAAGCTCATTAAACACACTCAAAGCCGCATCAAAAGTAGGTCCAGGAGCCATGACACTAGAGGTCCAAAGGAGCTTAGCCTGTAGCTCAGTAGACTACAAGCGAAATGAAAAAAAAAAGCATAATACAGGACATCTCCAGCAGCATACACACCAAGACCTCCAAAGGTAAATGGGAGGGTGGCAAGCCACCACTGCCAGTGATACGTGCATTTTATATAGTCTTTTTAAGCCTCTTTATGCATGTATTTTTATGCTATCCTCGTAGTTTTATGCTACGAAATGCCCCGAATATTCTACTTTGGTTTGTTTTGGTTTATTTGCAGGAATGGACCTGAAAGTGGTGGAATCAAGCCTTTTATCGTCCATTTTTCATGCATTTGGAAGATGAGTGGATTTGGAACGGGAATCCTGTTGTTATGGGATGCGTGAAGTCATTTCGGAAGCTAAATCACCAAGTCAAGGCTGAAACTAACGACATAATGAGCTGGCTGAGTCAAAGTTGCTCGATCGAAGGCTTTATTAGTCGATCGAGCACTTTTGGAGGATGAGAAGACTCGATCGAGTACTTTATGTGTTTGATCGAGATGAGCTTTTTAATGGTTCCTCGATCGAGTGGTTTATCTACTCGATCGAGTGGTTTTTGCTTGTTTTTGTTCGATCGAGTATTTCTAAACGGTTCGATCGAGTAATTATCTAATGGGCTCGGGCTTCTTTAGTTTAATTTCGTTTTCTAGGATAAATAATTGTCTTTCCTATAAATAGGAAAGACGACATGAGATTTAATCATCACTTCATACATTACTTTTTTCCCTTTTTCTCTGTGGAACGATGCTTCTCTTCTTTTTCCCGGATCTCTTAATCTGTAATTCTTCCTTTTACTCTTTCTCTTTCTTTTTCTTTTACTCTCTCCTTAATTTGTGATGCTTATTATTCCTCTATTCTTTCGCTCTTGTTCTATCACTATTATGTCTAGCTAATTTAATTGCTAGGATTTAGGGGATTCGATGAACTGTTGTTAGTTGCTAATTAGGTTTACAGGTCTTTCATTGTTATCATGTTTATGTTGTTAATCACTGCAATTAACTGTAACTAGCTACTTGAATCGATGCATTTAGCTTAATTAATTTTGGTAAGCCTTAACCTAGACCGGAAGGTTGGAAGGGGTGAGACCCGCAGTGAACAATAGAATGCTTTAGCGGGGGCGGAAGCTAAGCTAATAGTATTTTAGGGTGAATTGAGACCGGAAGGAGATACTCGTTGCCCCTTAGACCGATAAAATTGACTGATCTGTGACTTTAGTTGCAGTTATCTGATATTCATCGATGACCCGACGATCCTGGTTCTCTCTCTCTCTCTCTCTCTCTCTCTCTCTCTCTTGTTAATCTCTCTTATCCTTAATTCTCTTGCCTTTAATCTTGATTAGTTTAGAAAATAAATTACAAAACCCCCAATTGTGACCGTAGACAGATTAGAATTAACAAGTAGATAGTGACCGCCTCCCTGTGGAGATCGACCCTACTTACCGCTGACTTCTGTTAGTAGTACTTAGGTATTTATTTTTGGTACCTGACGACGGTATCAAATTTTGGCGTCGTTGCCGGGGAGGCAACTATTTATTTGCTTGTTATTTTTGTCTGTCTTTAGCCTCGAGGAATTTATTCCTTGAGGCTGTTCTCATCTTTTTATCTAGTGCTGTTTTGATAGGTCCTACAGGTCTTACCTAGACAATTCTAGGTAAAAGATCGTCAAAGGGAATGCTTGAGTACCTTTGATCTTCCACCTATGATCCATTCTATGGCGCAGCAGGTGGTTTACTGTGAGAGATGTGGTACTGCTGGGCACAATGCCGCTATTTGCTTGGCGGGGAACGATGAGGTCTATGCGTTTAAGCAGCGTGTGAGAGTCGTCTCCAAATGAGCATCTGTTTTTTTCATGTACTTTTTCTCATCAAGTCTGGTCCTCTATTTTAGAATGGATGCACATTGATAGGCCTGGTTCTAGCCTACACCATGAGCACTCTTCCCTAGCTGCCACTCGGATGGATAGATGGAGGAAGCATTGGTTCAAAGTGTCTGCTGCTGCTTTCAGCCAGCAATAAGTCGTCTCCAAATCGTACCCATAACAATAGGACGAATACCGCCGCCTGGTTTAACAAGCGGGGTTAGTGGAGCACTAGCAATATACTCCCTGGGAACCTGCGGACATCTGCCCTCAAGAAAAAGATTAACCACCCGAGTGATAAAGGCGATCAAACCATCAGAAATAGCAACAGCAGCTCCGCTCAAACAATCCAAAAGATGTTGGGCACGAAAACCGTCCCTCCCACAAGAAGTGCCATGCGGAAAACCCTAATCATATCCAAAATAACCATCACGGACGCAATGAGAGGATGGTGACCAACAGGAAAAGGAGGCAAGACGGGGGAAGGAACGATGGGGTGCTTATCAGTCAAGGCCACAAGAGTATCAGCAGTGTAAGGGGCAATGCCGGAAGACGATAACACATGAACATTGGCGGTGTAATGCCCGTCACAAATATTCCTATGACATTGCCTAATGTTGACCTCACTCAAGTCAAGGTCCTCCTCCACACTAAAAGAAGGACAAACCTCGGCTAAGGTCTCCCACAGAAGTTGCATAACATCACCAGGCACCCCCCAAGTATGAATGGCACTAGTAACACTCTCCTCCTGACGCTGACGCTTGACAACAGCCCGAGACTCAAGATTACTCCTAGGAGAGAAGGTCTTAAGTATACAAAGAGACAATACAAGCAAGCTAAACCAGCAAGAGAGATCATCAGGGGAGTTAGCCACATCGTCAAGGGCCCCCTTAAGAACCCGAGAAAACCGAAGCCGACACTAAAGAGGTAGGCAACAAAGAGAAAAATGCAGCGGCAGGAAAGCAAAAGGAAAGAAAAAGAAAATAGAAGAAAGCTTGCAGCAGCCCACCGGCGACGGCAACTCTTGTCGGCAGGGGCCGCACACTGGTGAGTGCAGAAGGTAAAACGCCCAAACCTAACCCCCGCTACAAATTCGAGAACCCAAAAAATGTAATCGCTAAAACATCAACGCAACCACCAAAGCCGACAATGAAACATGGCGAGTAGTGGTTGTTCAGGTGATGAAGAAGGCGATTCAGGCCAATGAGCAAGGCGGACCAGACTATAGTAGCAACAGTGACGTCACACAACCTTGCGCTCGAAATGCGATAAGAGTACAAGAAAACCCTAAAAAAGAAAACGGAAAAGAGACCGATTACCATAAGCAAACACACGACCGACAATGTGAGATGGCCAGCGTGTGATGGTGGCGAATGGTTAAGGACAGGCGGCAACTTAAAGGCGGCACCGTCCCCTCTCTTTCTATCACACACAAAAGAGCAACCCTAACAAGCTAACACCCTATTAATGACGACGACAGCGTGAGGTGACCGACGGTAAGGGATGGTCGGCGGCTACATAAGGTTTATGTCCGACGTGATGATCAGCTCGATGATCGGCGTGATGATCGCACAATCGCCACTCTATCTCCTCCCTCTAAACCTACTACTACTACTACTACTACTACTACTACTACTACTACTACTACTACTACTACTACTACTACTACTACTACTACTACTACTACTACTACTACTATTATTATTATTATTATGTATTTACGTCTCACGATATAATTCTCTAATTAATATAGTTTATAAAATACACTTTAAATATAGTATATAAAATACACTTTAAAACATATTTTAAAATTTCCACCGTTTGACAAACCAATAACCAAACCTTAAAATACGGGGTATTACATGGAGTGGGACCGATTCGTTGTAATTTCCCTTATTCCACGACTCTCTTCAGCGCACTAGCATATGTTGACCCTAAGGACGTTCGGCTTTCTTTGTAGTTGGTTCTAAGAGGTTGACCTCGTCGATTTTTTTTGGTTTAACTATAGGGACGGGGTCCGTTTGATGTAGACCCTTGATAGCCTCTACCCGTGGTTTTTGCCAAGATGACCTTGCGCATGTCATCCTCAATTCAGGTTCCCAGGATTTGGAGATCCTGGAAGGTTTTGATGTTTTGGTACCTCAGAAGATTGGGATATACCGGACGGAAGTTGCTGATGAATTTCTCCACCAGGGTTGATTCACTTGGTTTTCTCACCAATTGGGTGCTCACCCTTTTCCAGCGGGTTTGGAATTCGGTGAACCCCTCCTTGTCATTTTGGGTTAGGACCTCAAGAGTACGGGTATTGGCCTAAATTTCGACATTGTCGGCGTATATCTTAGCGAACTCAACGACAACCTCGTCCTAGGTGGTGATGTTCTTTCGGTCAATGGAATGGTACCATTGGCGGGGAATCAGTTCCAGTGATGACGGGAAGATACGGGTAAAGAGTTCCTGTTTGACTCCCTTGATTGATATGTAAACCTTGAAGGCACGAATATGGTTGAGTGGCTCCTCCACTCCATTGAACTTGGGTACATTGGTTAGGGTGAAGTTGTCGAGTAGTTAGTCCCCGACGAGGTCGAACCTTTGGCTGTTTTCAAGGTGGATGTTGTTCCCACGGGCTAAGAGTTGCTCTTCCAAGAGCTTAAGCCTTTTCACAGTTTCGGTTAAGGGTGAAGGGTTATGTTCTCCGGACTCTTTGCTCTCCAGAGTGTCAATACGCGTCTTGACACGATCCAGGGTGACTTTGAGGGCGGTGAGCAGACTGGCTAGCTAAGCATTTGTGAGATCTTTGTTGTTATCATCATTGTTGTTGGACGAAGCTGAACACGAGGCCATTGCCTGAGGCAAAAAATGGCTCACTCCGACATGCGTTAACGACTAAACGCAGAAATCACACGGGCGGAAAAACATCTCGGACTCAAAGAGACGAGGGTGACCATGTGTGGCGCCTCGGTGCTGACTCAATTGACGGTGCGACGGTGTTGACTAGACCTTGACTCGGGTTCAACTTGATGGCGTGACGCCGTTGAACGGGTCTCGGTGGTGAGAAGACTCAGAAGTAAAGACCCATAAATACGTTTTCTTTGACTCGGTAGACAGGAGGCTGAATCGAAATCGTGGACTGAAATTTTTGAAAATAGGAATTTTCAAAGTACGTTTGTTGCTTTATAGACGGTTTCCGAAAACAGATATCTTTGAAAAAGCGGCTAGTTAGGACTTGAAAACGTAGTCTTAGGTTTGTTTTCGAAAGACGGTTTGAGATAGAGTTGCGATGGCTTTGAAAACGATGCGTCGTTTTCGAAGACAGGCTTTTGAAGTGAAAGTTTTGAAAAACGAGGTTTGAAAAGTTTGAAAGTGTTGTGCTCTCGAAAACAGTGTGATGTTTTCGGGGTTTGAAAAGGGCCATTATGTCGGCGCAAATGTCCATTATAACGGCGCAAATGTCCATTACGTTGGCGCAAAAGTGTTTTGAAACGGTTATGTAACACCCCTTATTTTTGGCTAAATTAAGATTAACTTTTACATATAAAACGCGCAGAAATACAGAGATATTATAATTAATATACAAAGTCTCTTCTTACAAATGTTTAAAATAAAATATACAAAGATAGAAAATGAAATAAAATTTTGTCAAAGTCTTTAATAAAAATTTTGTCTCGGAATCAAATCCTTTTGAAAATAAAATTAGAAGACAGAAAGGAACTACCCCCATGACGAGTAGCCCAGAAGGGATAAAACAAGTCAGCCGGAAAGCTGAGTAACAGATAATATCTCAATATAAGCAACATAGTTTTGGTCATGGCGTGGAAACAAGCACACTTAAAAAATAAAAATAAACACAGAGTATAAGAAAAACACTCCCAGAAAAACTAAGTTGAAACTCAAACCTACTCCATACTATTCCTTTAATATAATACTCAGCTCTCGCGACCATAATTAAACATTCTCAACTCACTACTTCGTCTTACTCATTACTTCGTTTCATAATATAATACTCCATAGTTACCATGTATCATATTTTCATCGTCGACCCTAAGACAAGGATAAGGGGTGAGTGAACTGGCGGATAAACCGCGAAACAATATTTCCATCTCAATATCGATTATAAACTCAAACAAAAAAATAACCATGGTCGCACTGGCCCGTAAAATATAACTCGGCACACAGGCCCCATAACTCATAACTCAATACCAGTAACCAATTTCCATCTCAATTTCAATGTCATACTGTCAAATGTTCTTTAAAGAACTGCTCAACACTTAGAGTGCAAGACTCTAAACTACTCACCTACAGGTCAAGATCAAAGGGGACGACAATTAACAATACAATACAAAATAACACAACTGCATCCCACATAATATAACCAAATCATAATAAGTGGGAAATCCTACCTTAACAACCGTAACTCTAGTGCTTGAGACCAACAATTAATGAAGGTCATACCTTAGCTACACAGTTACTTATTATACCCTTCCATAGATTTCAATTATGCAACAAACTAATCACTCATAAAGCATTCAACTCAAAAGTGCACCATCAAGCTCAATCTGCCGAAAACGGAAATCGTATATGCACGGCCCTAAACCCCTCTTAAACGCAATAGCCAACAAAATTGAAAATATGTATTTGTTATATATAAAATAATAGTACAAGCAACCTTTATGGTATTAAACGAATTCCAGCATATAAACGCATATCAAGTCAAACATAAACATACAATCTCGAATAATAATATTAGTATTAGGATCGATAAAATCGTGTTACCTTATAACAATAAAATCAATCCAGACCGCTTACGGAGAAATCAAGGAAAATTGTGACCGTGAATTTCGAAAATAGAAATCAAGACGAAAACAAAAGGTATAGTTTTCATGTGGTGATTACAAGCAGCTCAATGTTGGGGCTGCCGTATGGAATTAAAAGTAAACAAGGCAAACTCACGCACTAGGATGAGATCAGTGAAATAGATTAAATAAAATAAAATAAAATAAAATAAAATAGTAAAATAGATTAAATAAAATAAAATAAAATAAAATAAATTATAATAAACTAATAAAATAACCTAAAAAAATAACCAAAATATTAGGAGTATTACCGGTTATGAAAAACCGGGTTTTGAAATCGTCATTATGGCGGAGTGTAAGGTGTTTTTGCAAATGGTTGTGAAAAACCAAGTTTTGAAATCGTCATTACGACGGCGTAGAAAGGTGCTTTCTTCACATGGTTGTGAAAAATCAAGTTTTGAAATCGTCACTACAACGTCGTAAAAGGGTGTTTTTGCAAATGGTTGTGAAAAACCAAGTTTTGAAATCGTCATTACGACGGCGTAAAAGGGTGTTTTACAATGGCCGGCGAAAGACCGGGGTTTATAATGGGACTAATGGCCTTTATAATGACGCAGGAACGATTTTCTCAAAGTTTTTATAAATGACACGGAAGGACTTATGATCGCATAACACATAACCACTCACAGTTCATTATATTATGCATAAGCTGACACGGATTTTGGCTTAAAAGGGTGGTTACACACCAAGCAATCAATCCCCGATTTTCGATAGGGATGGCAATCCAAAAAAATGTGTAAGGTTGGTGCCCTAGTCTCGTTCACGTCAATGTTATGTTTGACGCAATCGGGATTCGAACCACGAGGAGGAGAAAACTCACGCCGACGAGACGAGCCAATGGTCAATAAAGGTTAGGTTGTGGGCCCGGACAAGGAACCCAACTTATGACTGTAATATCAAATGATGCACTTCAACCAAGACCTCGTTCGAGTTTCACTATCCTTGGATCACAAAGACACAAGTGTCCTAGTATTCCCCAGTGGAGTCGCAATTCTGTAGACATGAGCCACCCGTATGTCGATCTATGGACATGCAGCGGTCTAGAAGCCACGTTCGAGGGCGTAGAAATGCTTTCGACTGGATCGCTTTAGATCGATCGGTTTCGTCTCGATGAAGGTCTCAAAAACGATGCAGAGATCTTCGGAGTCGCCACCAAGCAATTATGGGATGCCTGAAAACCGTTCGAAATCCACTTTATACCTCGATCAAATGAAGCACAAAGCAGTGCTTGACATAGGTACTAAAGATAAGGACTCGTCCCTCTTTTAGCATCTTATCGCTAGAATGACTCTCGTACGCTCTGGATATGACCATTCATTATCCAAAGGTTATGAGTAAGAGGTGAGGGTACGTATTGGGAAGCTCTTTAATCGAACACCCAATCTCACCCACGATAGCGACCTCTACTGATCGATCTTTGTTGGTAAGTGCAAACGTTGATAAAAACGGGTAAAATGCATGAACGCGCATCCACAAGTTTATACCTAACATGTGAAAATTTTCTATATCGGTTGTTTATCCAAATATCATGTAATTGATGTCGAGTTGGATTGAAACGTTGATTTGCATGTGAAGACGGAAATTAAACATCCATTTACCAAGTTAGGTTTATGGTGCTTAACACGATCCATTTGTCTAAAAAGGTTGTGCTTAATAATGTGAAGTGTAAAATATAAATTCGTCAATCTAATCCGTCATGTATTCGGGTTAACCGAAATCAAGATCATCCTAGACAAGTGCTGGAAACGAAATAGAAGCAGTGTCAGGTAGCCTTTAAGGCGCCTATAGGCGGTGCAAGGGGGCTCCCCTGGTTTTGTAAAAGATGAAGAACAGAAGGACATTGGGGCGCGGGTCAGACGGGAGCCCAAATAAGCCTTCTGGTTTTGCAAAAGGTTGTTTAGACTGCTTTAAAAGGTTTGTTAAAAATCGCTTTTGTTGAAAAGGTCATTAAGATCGCTTTTGTGTTAAAATGTAAAATGTGACTCGGAATATTCATCATTATGTTGATTATATTCGTTATCGGGTTTGAATTTGTAAGCTTGACATGAATAGTTTCGTAAATAAACATGTAAAATGTATTTGCTCAATCGTTTCATCACCGTACTTGATAAGGTTATTTTCAGTCGTTGGCCTATCAAAATAAATCCTAAATTACTACTAACTGGTAGCTAGTGGCAAGAAAGGGCCGAATCCACAGGGAGGTGAGTTAATTAATCTAGTCTGTTTATATTTAAGTTCGTCATAAAGGTAACAATTTTATGGGGTTTGTGTGTAGATTTCTATGACTAATTGGAATGAAAGTAAATAAAGACGAGTTCAATAATATTAAAAGAGTCTAGGGATCGGGTTCACTAGGTAGTCATCCAAGGGTAAGATTTAATTCATTGATTGAGCAATTTATATTGTTGAAAGTCATACGATCGGTCGATTCTAATATGTCTTTTTAGATCTAAACTTAACTTGCGATCGCTATTATTAAGTAAGTCTAATTCAATTATCGTGACCTATACTAGTCTTAACCTTATCGGTGAAAGTCTTAGTGCTTCAGGGTTTTTATGCGATAAAGATATGCCCCAAAGATTAAAGGGAAAATTTTATCGCACGGCAATTAGGCCTGCCTTACTTTACGGTTCCGAGTGTTGGGTCGTGAAACATTGTCACATTCAAAAGATGAGTGTGGCGGAGATGCGTATGTTGAGGTAGATGTGCGGACATACAAGGAAAGATCGATTAAGGAATGAGGTGATTAGGGAAAAGGTAAAAGTGGCGACAATAGAGGACAAGATGATAGAAAATCGACTAAGATGGTTTGGCCATGTGAGAAGGAGACCTATGGACGCACCAGTTAGAAAGCTGGAGACTTGGAGGACAGAAAAGGTCTCTCGAGGTAGAGGGAGGCCGAGACAGACATGGTTGAGAGTGATAGAGCACGATATGAGATTTCTAGGGCTTGAGGAGAGTATGGTGACGGAGAGGGCACAACGTAGGGAAAGGATACACGTGGACTTTTAGTATTTGATATTTTTTTTGACATATTTAGTGTTTTTATTTAATTTTTAAAAAAAATTATTTGTTCTCCTCCTTTATTACACCTTTTTACCAACCACTTTCTTATATATTTTACTTGGTTTACTTTTAAGGCATTCCGGATCCTTCATTCTATTTCGGTTTCCAAAATCGTTTTAACTTTTCCCTCGATTTAAATTTTAAGTTTTTATAAAAGAAATCCAGATTCGATTTTAAAACCTGTAAGTTTACCTTGACTTGGTATTACATTTTCGCTCTCTCTTTTGTTTTCCATTTTTCCCATCTCTTTTCGCATTGTGAGGTGTGTGTTCACCCAGGGACGGTTCTAAAGAATGATTCATGTCAGCCGACCTCAAATCATTTTGGGATTAAGGCTCTGATGTTGTTGTTGTTGTATACTAACGGTAATAACAACAATAATATGAATGAAAGACATAATTGCAAACATAAAAGATGAACAATAACAATTGAATATATATTAAAGAAAGATTAATAATAATAGAGGAATAGAGGAATGCTTAGATCCGAAAGTAAGAACAATAAACTAAACTACAAGTTTTAGAGAGTTATCTAGGGTAAAATAAACGTACCTAGGTAAAATAAAGCGTCCATAAACATAGGGTAAAAATTGGGTATTTATAGTAAAACATGACCGACTTAAGGAAATTGCGAAAAATTCTGGAAACTAGTGTGTACTCAATCGAGCCTATGTGCACTCGATCAAGTACACTATGTCCTCGATCGAGCCCGCTTGTAATTGATCGAGTATTCTTCTTTCTCGGCTCTTTTCTTCGTGTTGTCTTCTTAACTTCTCTTCCATCATTCCTATGGATTCCCGAGCCATACTTCGTGTATTTCTTCATTCCCACTCCGCGATGCCCATTTTATTCCTTTGCTCCTCAAATACATCATTCCTGCATTAAACACCGAATAGCGTAAGTATCGACATTCTAGCATAAAAGACATGAAATCAATTTAAACTACCACGAAAACCGAATCAAAAGTAACCAGGGGAGGCATAAATATGTATATAATTATGACTCATCAAACTCCCCCAAACCATCTTTTTGCTTGTCCTCAAGCAAAGCATCACACAATACAAAGGCAATCATACAAATGGCGAATAAACAACTCAGAGCTAATGTTGATGCACATACAAATCCCACGCTATCCATATCTGTAACAAAGTAATGACCAATGTGTGCCAATAAAACAAATTCAAAGGCACGTGTAATAGAAAACGCAGCTCAAGTCCCATGTCATCGTATTATAGACAAATGCCAAATACCTTTTGATCTTGCAAGACAAATTAGTCGGATTCTCGCGGATTCACTCATGCACTCATAAGTATGGGTGATTTATATATGAAGATAGAAAGAAGTAGAAGTACTCACTCAACTTATGAAACATGCATGCAATCTAATGTGCTAGAAATTTCTCCAACCAATACGCATTCACAATATAGATAAAAATACATATACCAAGGAAAAAAAGGTGTCAAATGGGCAAATGGTATAGAAGTGGTTTGTGCCAATAGCACGTTATGGATATGTGGAGCTAAGACGGTAGTCACAGCGCTGAACCAAAATCAAAACCAAATCTATAATGACAAATATAAATAAACCCAACATAGAGAAATAATCTTGACTTTACAACACATGAGAGCTTATGAAGTGACGTGGATATGGACCCAATAGAGGAAGTTGTGCTCAACTTAGAGAACCAAGCAGAACCAAGCCCGAGTAATACATTTTTTATGCACAAAGATTGGATGGGCTCAAATAAAAGAAAGGAAATATGTGCGATTGAGGCTCAAGACCCGCGAGAACCTTGATGTCGTGTGGGAACAAGAGGAATGCCGTGTGGGAACAAGTGGAGGAGCCGAAATGTGGCGGCACCAAGGGGGGGGAGAATCCAATTTTATATTTTTACATTTTCAACCTAGTTTGAATAAAAGTTGACAAAAAGGTCTAGGTTATAAGTTCTATGTATTCATTCATCCTAGAACTTACAAACTAGCATTAAATGCTTGCTTGGAGGCCAAGGCTTTTGTCCTATATAAAGGACCTAGCCTCCTCATTTGTAATCCATCAAAGAATTAAGAAAAACCTTTAGAGAGAGAAACTTGAGTTTCAATCTTTTTCAAAGAGTCGATGCTTTCGAGTCTTGCCTTGAACTAAGGACGCGCTCCGCAGTTTAAGTTGAATTACTTGACGCGTTTTCGAGTAATTCCCCATTGTTATCGCTATAGGTCTAGTGATAGCAAATATCCCATTGGTTCGATCTTCTCACAAGAAATCGAAGCAAATATCCTTTCATTCTTGCACAACATAAACACAAAAACATTACAAAAAGACTTCCGCTTCGCCCAAAATGCCTCAAGTGACACAATCAGATCAAGTTGCACCTAGTGCATTCGGATCTCCCGCTTCACTTGAATTCACAATTCAATCTTTCGCTCCGTATACGCATCAAGTGGTATCAGAGCTTTGGCTCTTGATCACCCAAAAAAATCAAGACGGTCCTAAGAAGGTCCCAATCAATTAGTAGTTGAATATCCAACGCGATTGGTATTCAAAGGTTAAACTCAACGAGGTAGTTGAGGTTTAATCGATTGGATCTTGAAGGCACTGTTCACGGTACTGTTCACCATCAAAAAAAAAAGAAAGAGTTTCGAAATTTCAAACAACAAACATCAAAAATGAATTTCGACGATCCCAACTTTCTCAAGAATCTTCAAAAGGCTTTAAAGAATTTCTAAGAAAACGATCCCAAGTGGATGCCGAGACGAGAACGAGCCGTTGAAGAGTTCAAGGTCAGTGAACTACCCGACTTCACGGGAGGCACGGACCCCAAGGCTTATCTCGAATGGGAAAGACAAATAGATCGGATGTTTGAATTTAAGAATCTCGACGATGAACAATGCTGCAAGTACGTCATCTTAAAATTAAGGAATGGGGCTTCATTATGGTATGAAAGCTTTAAGACCAGGAGAGTTCGAGCCGGGAAAGCAAAGATAACATCATGGCACGTGCTTAAACTCAAATTACGGAAAAGATATGTCCCCACCACACATAGGCTCACGACCTATCGTAAGATCACCGATCTTACCCAAGGAAGGCTAAGTGTCCTAGAATACATCAACAAATTTGAAAATCTACCCTTGATGGAAGACTTGGTGGAGGATGAGGACATAAGAATGGCGCGGTTCCTACGCGGTCTAAACCTCAACATCGCCCACGTTGTTGAATTGCATAATTACTCAGATTTCGACACATTGTGTAGTATGTGTCTCAAAGTGGAGACACAAGGAAAGACGAAGGTGACGACCACCTATGGTGAGAATGGCCGGAATTGGAAGAATGAGAACAACTCAAGGGCAAGCGCAACGGGAAATACCACCGAACCCAAAACCATTTCCGCCTCCAGTTCTGCCATTAAACCACCCGCCGCAAAGGAAAATAGCTACACGCAGATTCGGTGTTTCAAATGCCAAGGGTTTGGGCATTTCAAAAACGCATGTCCGAATCAACGGACAATCACACTAAGAGAGGCCGTGGAGTGTCGTGACGAGTTGTTTTAGGAAGAAGAAAGAACCGAGGGCATTTTTAATCTAGAAGGAGAAGAGGAAGAGGCGCACATCGAGAACGCCGAAGATTACGTCGCTCCTAGTTATGATTGTGCTTTAGTTCTCCGAACCTTGCAAGTCCAATCTTCGCCCAATGAAACGGAGCAACGAAGTCAAATATTTCACACCAAGTGCCAAGTGAAAGACAAATGGTGTAGCCTAATCATTGACGGAGGCAGTTACACCAACGTCGCCTCGAATGAAATGGTGGAGAAGTTAAAGCTACCCACAACGCCTCACCCAAAGCCCTATGCTCTGCATTGGCTTGATGACGGGAATAAGGTAAAAATCACCAAGCAAGTGAGGGTGTCACTAACCATGGGATCTTACAACGACGACATCCTATGCGATGTTGTACCAATGGATGCTTGTCATGTCCTATTAGGACGACCTTGGCAGTATGACCGGGATGTGGTACATCGCGGTCGAAGCAACGAATACGAGTTGGTAAGTAAGGGCAAAAGGATTATCTTAAAACCAATGGCACCTGGTGAAGTGCATTCCATGAGTGCCAAGCGTGGAAAGACCGCTAGCATGGCCATGCTTGCTAGTGAGAAAGAAGTGGACGAGGCTATTGTCAATGGCAACCAGGTTTACCTGATGGTGGTCAATGAGACTCCTAGCAATGGAAGCAAGGATGGACGATTAACCTCACTCTTGGAGGAGTTCAAGGATGTTTTCCCCGAGGAACTACCCGCTGGTTTACCACCTATTCGTGGGATCGAACACCAAATCGACCTCCTGCCCGGAGCTCCTTTGCCAAACAAAGCCGCCTATCGGTTTAATCCGATGGAGACTAAGGAGTTACAACGGCAAATCGAGGAGCTAATGGAACGAGGCTATGTGCGCGAGAGCAGGAGCCCATGTGCCGTCCCTACGCTACTTGTTCCAAAGAAGGATAGAACGTGGCGAATGTGCATCGATAGTCGAGCCGTGAACAACATCACTATCAAGTATCAGTTTCCAATTCTGAGGCTCGATGATATGCTCGATGAATTACATGGGTCTGAGATCTTCTCTAAAGTTGATTTGAGGAGTGGCTACCACCAAATTCGGATGAGAGAAGGGGACGAGTGGAAAACCGCGTTTAAAACTAAGCATGGATTATACGAGTGGACGGTTATGCCATTCGGCTTGAAAAATGCTCCAAGTACCTTTATGCGACTCATGAACGAAATACTCAAGCCTTTTCTAGGCAGATTCATGGTCGTTTATTTGGACGACATTTTGATCTACAGCCGGAGCAAGGATGATCACTTCCAACACCTTCGCAAGGTGTTCAACACACTTCGTGAACAACAACTCTATGGCAAAAAGGAGAAGTGCTCGTTCTTAGTCGAGACCGTTATCTTTCTTGGCTACAAGGTTTCTAAGGACGGAGTTTCAGTCGACCAATCCAATATTGAAGCCATCAAGTCATGGCCTATTCCCAAGACTGTCACGGAAGTCCGATCCTTTCACGGACTCGCATCGTTCTATCGGAGGTTCATTCGGGATTTTAGCACCATCGTTAGTCCTATCACCGAGTGTACAAAGAAGGGAACTTTCGTATGGACCCCGGCTGCTCAAAAAGCGTTCGAAACGATTATCCAAAAACTTTGTGAGGCACCGTTATTGGCACTCCCGGATTTCACCCGACCATTCGAGGTGGAATGTGACGCAAGCGATGTTGGAATTGGAGCCGTGCTAGTACAAGGAAAACGACCGCTTACTTCTCCGAGAAACTTAACGGGGCCAAGCTCAATTACTCGACATACGACAAGCAATTCTATGCGATCGTGAGAGCTCTTCAACATTGGAGTCTGTAGATACCTCATTTCTGCACCTCCCGCAAACCACCCGGTGATGATTGGGCCGCATGTTTGGTACGCGGAACGATTTGTGACAGTTCGTAAGTTTATCGTCAAGTGATTGCTCAAACATTTATGTCTACCTCTTAATTGTCATCTACGCGCCGATACGGTCGTTTTGACAGTAATTAGAGTACATTTGGAGTCCGGGCCTAAAACCGTCTTCATTTTCTGATAACCGCTAAAATCCCGAGTCAGAATGTTTTGGAATGTTCTGGATATTTCTATTCCATATTTCACAATCTTTTAATCTTTTGTAAGGAATTTCCCGTAATATTCACACAAAATATTAAGGAAAATAAGATTAATCCGTTATTCCATAAATTAAACACGGAAATCTTTCTTCTGCAGGAGGAAACCACTTGGGAACAGACGCAGCAGGTGCTGCGCCTCTTCCAAGAGACGCAGTGCGTGCTGCGCCTCTTCCCAAGTCCTTTTCTGCGTATTTTTCGTATCTTTTCATATCTTTTCGAGATTCATTTCCAAAGTCTCTCCGAAAACCCTAATTCCTTCACGTGATTAGTATAAATAGGAGCCTTCGCTCCTCATATTTCTCACGCGAGTGTCCGCCCTTCTCTTCTCCCTTTGCATTCTAGACCACGTTCTTACTTTTTGGCGTCTACGTGCTTGAACTTTCGACCACGTAAGCTCGGATCCTTCTGAGTACCAGCCTCGTTTTGCATGACCGACCAATTTGACCAACTCCGCAATAATCAACTTTAATTAATCTTAATCGTTTTCCTCTTACGAGGGCACTTTCGTTACATTCGAGTCGAGCATCAATAAAACATAAACTTAGTTCATCTCGTTTCGTCAAACATGTAAGTCTGAGGGTGTAAATCTCTCCTTTATTATTGTTATTTACTTTTCGTAATCATTAATGTAATGTTTATGTCGAAAGTACTTCTAAAACCGATTTGTAAAACCATGTTTAAAACCCTTTTTTACGGATTAACAGGAGACAGACGTCGAGAAGGGACGCAGCAACTGCTGCGCCTCTTGGAAAGGACGCAGCACTTGCTGCGCCTCTTCCCGAGGTTGCCGTCGTTCCTGCTTCTCTTCTTCTTCCTTCGTCCTCTGTTACTTTCGTTTCTTTGTTTTCTTTCGCCATTATTTGCTCTTGTTTCGTTCACATAATAATTTAACATAATCACTGTTAGTATATAATTCATCGTTAAATCCCGACTTAAATCCCAAATAATCAATGTTTGCGGGTTTTCGTCATTAAAATCAATCCGGGTTGTAGAAATTCGATTCATTCATATTGAGTTTCTGGAATTCGATCTTTGGTATATTTTTCACCTGTTTATTATCATATTTATCATTAGTTCTTCATTAATTCGTTATATTTAACCTAATTTGTTCACTCATGTCATAATCAATCTTTCATTCATGTAATTAATTCGTTTACATTCGTTTTGTCCATGTTTTATTGTTTTATGACTCATTCACATGTAATTAATGTATTAAATCACTTTCATTCGAGTCGAATATCGTAATCAATCATTAAATTCACCCATGAATATTAACGACTTGCAATTCCGGCTTTACAGCCAGAACTGAGCCAAGGAACAGATGCAGCGACTGCTGCGCCTCTTCCAGAGGGCGCAGCTCTACTGCGCCTGTTCCAGGTTGATTTCTGTCTCTGAACTCCGTTGTTGCCTTGACCTAGTTTATTAATTACGTATTTAATTAACTATTATTCATATTATCACCTTAATTCCTGTTCGTTAATTCGTTTGTTTATTCTTTCTCAAATTATCCGTTTTAAAGGTATTTTCGACATAAATCATTAATCCGTTGTAATTATTGTAATCTTCATTATTGTATTGTTGTATTTCTTTTATCGCATTGCTTGCATGCTCTCACATGCAATCAACCTTAAATTCCTACTTTGACATTTATTGTATGTTAAATTAATTGTTCACCGACTTAGTTAATTTCTCACATGTTAGGATTAAAACTTGGATGTTGCATTGCATACATATAATCGACGATATATCGAGTATAGACAACTTCCCTAATCATTAGTAGAGGCCGCTATCGAGGCAGGCGAGATTAGGTGTTCGATCAAAAGAGCTTCCTAATACGTACCCTCACCCCTTACTCCAGATCTCTGTGAACATGCGTGTTCATTGGCATCCACGAGAGTCATTCTAGACATAGAATGCTAAGGGTAACGAGTTCTTGGTGTTCATGTCATTACTTTGTGTCTTGACATGACACGAGGTATTCGAACGGTTTCCAATTTTCCACAATAAATTGGTGGCGACTCCACAAATGCAAACGCTTGTTTCCCAAGCGCCCCCCCGTGGCCCGCGTCCACGCTTTGGCGACTCACTGGGATAATACACTTACGTGTAGCCAAAAGGGTGAAACTTGAACAAGGTTAGGGAATAGTTTATACAAGACAATTGTCGGTTTTCATAACTCGGTCTTCCTAGATCGTTCATTTGGCCTTCCTAGGCCCAACCCAACCCATTCGACCAATCGTCCCGTCTAAACGGTCCTAATTCTTATTTGGGCCTAAGGATGGATAGCGATTGACGTCATCCATACCATGGTACTTACTCTTGTTTGTATCAAGGACTTTCACTACTTGAGGAAATGGACTAGGAATCGGTCTTACTCTTGTTTGGTACGAGCCTCTCCACAGACTTCGGGTTTGATTGTTTGGTATGGCAACCCACCCTTTAAACCAAAACCCTTTTAAATGCACTCAACATCCCGTTATAATGCTTGTATAAATGTTTGTACCTTACGTGATCACCATTTCTAAGTGAAACCATGACGATTTTTGTAAAATCAAAATCCCTTTAAGATGTAAATTTCGAAAAAGCCAATGATTAGCGCAAAACCGAGTCAAAACTCTGTCCATTTGTCGAGTCAAAATTCCGGGCCCAAGCCCATTTCAAAACCTCACTTCGAGTCCACTCCTACAACTACACTATAGTTGACTAGGACACACATTTTCAAACTTTGTCATCTTTTCAAAACTCACTTGACACAAGTGGCAAACACCCAGTTCCCAAGTCAAAACATTTCTCTCTTAGTAAGTGTGTTAGAGTGGTCGATCGTGTTTTGATTCGTCGTCGATCTCTTATCCAGTTTCCAAGATGCATGAAACAAGCGAAGTAAGCACCGACCAACCCCAGAATGGTAATGATCAAATCCTAACCGCGCTAGCTCGCCTCCAAGTTACTCAAGATCAAGTGCACGACCGCCTCGATACAATCGAAGGCCAAATTTATACCCTAGAAACGAGGTTGCCTCCTCGGGAAAGTGAAGTAGATGATGGCTTTGTGAACACCTTCGGGGAAGAAAACCCTCCCATAGGAATGACTGCAGCTGAGAAACGACTCCAATATTTGGAGGAACAATTGATGTATCTCAAAGGGGATGACATTTATAGGGAAAATAACCGTAAGTATGAGGCCGTGAGTTCCAAGTTGCCAACCAACTTCAACATGACGGATATCCCTAGATTCAAGGGGCACGAAAACCCTTTGAATCACATCCGTGCTTTCAAGGACTACATGTCTATCAAAGACATCAAACCTGAGATGTTCTTAAGGATCTTTCCTTCATCTCTTGACACCATCCCAAAGCAATGGTTCTACTCTCTAGAACATAAGAAGATCGCTACTTGGGAAGATGCCGCGATCGAGTTTGCTAAGCAATATGCGAATAATGCTGAGATCCAAGTCAACATGCGCACTTTAGAGGTTCTTACCCAAAATGACAAAGAAGGTTTCACCGACTTCCTAAGTAGGTGGAGGAAGACTAGTACCCAACTAGTTGAACGCCCAGACAAAGCTACCCTTGTGGAGAAGTTCGTGGACAACCTAAAACCCATCTATGCGAATCATTTGAGGTACCAAAACATCAAAACTTTCAAAGATTTAACCGTACTAGGAACAAGGATCGAAGATGACATCCGTAAAGGGCTCTTGTCCAAAACGGTAGGTCGAGGATATCAAGGCTCAACAAGTCGTTCTTACGGCTCCACTAGCAAGACCGATGAAGTTAACCTCCTCGAGCCATCTAAGAAGAGTACCCCACCGAGAAAATTTACAAATCTTGGGGACACTTACTCCAATGCTCTAAAAAGGTTGATGAAACAAGGCAAACTCCAACCCATAGGCCCTACACCCGAACCAGAAAAGAAATCCAAGTTCTGGGACGAGAATTCATACTGCGAATATCATAGGGGTAAGGGACATGACACAGAAAAATGCTACAAATTGAAAAATGTACTTCAAGACATGATTGAGGATGGTCGACTACCAATACCGCCGGGAGGTAAGACCAACAACACTCATAATCCTCTTGGAATTCTAGTGATCACAAGTGAAGAATCCACCTTAGATTGTTCACACCTCATTTCCCCAGTCGAAGATGAGATCCACGCGATTGAGAATGAAGGGTTCTAGTCTACCATTTCCCCTACCATTACCGACTTCATCGCATGGGCAAGGAGTGTGGATAGGCAAGTTGCGGAATTGGAAAATGTGGTGACAACTTTACATGACCCCAATGCAACACCTAAAGAACATGCGCCACTAATTTTCTCCTAAAATGCTACTATGCAAGAAGTAGTCGCCGTGGTTGATAAACTAATCGACCAAATTACACAATTAGAGGACGAGATCATGAGAATGAGGGAACTAGCTACAGTCAATGGAGTATGGGCCGACGATGATGAGGACGAGTATCTCATTGAACACTCCCTAGTCAAGGAAATAGTCCTAAATGGTGAAGACCAAGATGTAGACCACATAACTCGTTCGGGGCGTCCATATCAAAGTACTACTCAAAATGGTCCAACCAACGTTATCACACCAAATGATAATGAAGATGACTCTACTGACCATTTGCTAAAGCAATTACAGAAGACAAAGGCTGATCTTTCAGTCTGGCAATTAGTAGCAAGCTCATTCCCACATCGCCAAGCTTTACTACAAGCTTTGGGCAAACTAAACGTAGCACATAACTCCACACCCGACGATGTAGTCAACTTGGTCTTCCAAGAATCACCGAAGCTAAGTAATCTTATTACTTTCTCAGATGAAGATTTGCCGCCCTTTGGCGCTAATCACAACTTGGCTCTTTACATCACTGTCGTTTGCTTAAAGAAGAATGTGCCAATGACCTTATAGATGATGGCTATGCGGTCAACGTCATACCCTTGAAAACGGCATACAAACTAGGCATGAAAGAGTCGGATTGGACCCCTACCAATCAAGGTGTTCGCGTATATGATGGTACACGACGAAAGGTAGTAGGACTCATTAACCTAACCATAGCCACAGGGCCAATTGAGCGAAAGGTTAACTTCCAAATAGTGGACATTGAAGCTTCCTACAACATACTTCTGGGAAGACCTTGGATTCACGCTTCCAAAGCAGTAACATCCACCCTTCACCAAAAGATCAAAATTCCACTAAATGGCAAAGTGGTGACGATAACTTCGTCGGCCATCAAGGCAATAATCGAAAAGATGTTAAATAATCAAGTCCTTGCGGATCCAGTATATGAACTTGGGGGCTTTCAAAGCATAAGTGTCATAGAAAGTGAGTTGGCACCCCTATACTACGATCCCTACTCCAACTTGGTGGTCAACCAAATACTCAAATCTCATGGATACTTCCCGGGAATGCCTTTGAACCCTGCCCGAAGAAACACCTTCGCACCCTACAAGGAAGGTAACTCAAAAAGAATACCACTTGGACTAGGATACAAACCCACTAAAGAGGAAGTTCTCAAGATGCTCGCTCAAGTTCAAAGCCGTAAGCACGTAGGAGTCCAAATGCGGCCATATCTCCCTACCCTAAATGGATACTTCGTTAGGGAAGGAAGTCAAGAACTCTTTCACGGATTTCCCGAACCTTGGCATTATCTCGGAAGGAAGCTAGCCGGAATCGAGATCTTTCACGATTGCTACTTCATTTCTACAGAAACGGTTCCTACCGTCAAGGCTCGTCAAGCACCTTACTTAGACGAACAAGTTGTTAGTCTACTATTTGGAGAAGATCGATTTGTTAGAGCCGCGCAGGATGAGATCATTACCATGATACTTCAAGACGATCACTTCAACCCTACCGCGTTAATCACAGAAACAAACGCGAACCAGCAGAAAGGATGGAGAAAATCAATCAAGTGGACCAACAATCAAGGAAGACTCTTCAAGCTCACCACTAGAGAAGGAGAGATGTTCAAGGGAGAACCAGAAGACGATGAATTCGAGTTAGAGTCAGAGTCGGAGTCAAGAGAAGTTACTAGGGAGTCTCCTCCTGTCGTCGTCCCCATTCCCTTTGTTTCTCCTAGCTTAGCCTCAAATAGTAACGGTAGTTCGGGAAATGCCCCAACAACTGTCTCTTTACCGCCGTTGACCACGGATCAGATGGCTTCTTTGTTTCAACTTTTCTCAAACTTTAATATGAATAAATCAGGTTCTGCTTACTCTTTGTGTTATCTTGAATGCAATTCTGTTTACGATGATACTAAGGATGACCCAGACCCAGACTCAATTGAGATACCTCCCTAATAGCCAAGGAAATACTACAAGAGGGGGAAGGGGGACCAGTAATAGAGAACACCGAACCCATCAATGTAGGAACCGAACTAGAACCCCAAGAACTTAGGATAGGGACTACCTTGAGCCCTGCCGAAAGGGCCAGTTTCATAGACCCCCTAAACGAATTCAAAGACGTTTTCGCTTGGTCCTACAAAGACATGCCAGGGATCGACAGGGATATCGCCGAACATAGAATCCCAATTAAGCCAGGTTTCAAGCCCGTGAAACAGCAGCTTCGTCGAATGAGGACAGAATGGGCTCTCAAGATTAAGGAAGAAGTCGATAAGCAATTCAAAGCCGGGTTCATCAAAGTTTCCGAGTACGCTGACTGGGTAGCCAACATAGTACCCGTACCCAAAAAGGATGGGAGAATCCGTGTTTGTGTTGATTTTAGAGACTTAAACAAACCAAGTCCTAAAGATGACTTTCCTCTACCACATATCGACATATTGGTGGACAATACCGCAGATCACGCGTTACTATCCTTCATGGATGGGTACGCGGGTTACAACCAAATCAAGATGGCCATAGAAGACATGCATAAGACCGCCTTTGTCACTCAATGGGGAACCTATTGTTATACGGTCATGCCGTTTGGGTTAATCAACGTCGGAGCTACATATCAACGCACCGCAAGTTGACTCCTACATGACATGATGCATAAAGAAGTTGAGGTATACATAGACGACATGATTGTCAAGTCCAAGGATAGAGAGGGGCATATTGCGAACCTTCGCAAATTCTTCCCAAGGCTACGAAAGTACAACATGAGGCTCAATCCTCAGAAGTGCGCATTCGGAGTAACATCTGGCAAACTCCTGGGATACGTCGTTAGCCAAAGAGGTATAGAAATAGACCCTTCCAAGATCAAAGCTCTGATCAAAATGCCACAACCTCAAACGGAAAAAGAAGTCAGAGGATTCCTGGGAAAAGTGCAATATATAAGTCGATTCATATCGAAACTCACCATGATCTGTGAACCTATCTTCAAAAAGCTCAAGAAAACAGATCACACCATGTGGGATGATAACTGTCAAAAGGCATTCGACCGAATCAAGGAGATATTAGCTAAACCACCAGTGCTCATGCCACCTCAACGAGATCAACCTCTTGGTTTATATCTCATAGTAACCGAAACAGCCATGGGCGCCATGCTAGCTCAAACCATAGGAAAGGAAGAAAGGGCTATCTACTACCTTAATAAGAAGTCCTTGGAGTACGAGTGCAAATATTCACAACTCGAAAAGACATGCCTCGCTCTTGTGTGGGCAACGAAGAAGCTACGTCATTACATGCTTAGCTACTCCGTCAAAATATACTCCAAAATGGATCCTGTCAAATACCTCTTCGAGAAACCCATCCTCAACGGACGCCTAGCAAGATGGACCTTGATGCTCTCAGAGTTCGATCTCAAATACGTGCCTCTTAAAGTTATAAAAGGGTGCGCCGTTGCCGAATTCTTTGCAGAAAATCCCATCAATGATGCACAAACAATAGATACTTGGTCATTTCCAGACGAGGATATACTCCAAACCGATGTAGACTCCTGGGACCTTTACTTTGATGGAGCATCAAACTTAAAAGGATTTGGAATAGGAGTGTTGCTCATTTCTCCTGAAGGCAAGCATACACCGATCTCTGTCAAACTCGACTTCGAGGTGACAAATAATGCTGCAGAATACGAAGCTTGTCTCATTAGACTACAAGCGGCAGTAAGTTTAGGCATTAAAAACCTCCGAGTACATGGGGATTCGTCCCTGATCATCAATCAAGTTACGGGATCTTGGAAAATCCGAAGCGAAAGCCTAGCACCTTATCAAGCCAGAATAGACCAAGTTGCCCAATTCTTTGATCACGTGACCTATCTACACCTACCTCGAGAAGAAAATCAATTTGCAGATGCTCTTGCAAAACTTGCATCTTTGATTAATATGCCAGATAACATGGTGGAAATGCCCTTATGCATCGAACGACGATCAAAGCCAGCTTATGTCCACCAAATCACCGATGAAGAGGAAATCACAGATGAACCTTGGTTCCAAGCAATCCTAAATTTCAAGCTCAACGGTACCTATCCACCGGATATGGACAAAAGGGGACAACGTGCTATACGCCTACTAGCTTCCCAGTATGTTCTCATCCAAGGAGAGTTATACAAAAGAACACCTCTTGGTGTAATCCTACGTTGCCTTGATCATTCACAGGCACGGAAAGTGATGGAAGAGTTCCATGATGGAGAATGCGGTCCTCACATGAGTGGGCCCATGATGGCAAAGAAAATCACACGTTTGGGGTATTATTGGACTACAATGGAATCCGACTGCATCAAATACGCAAGACATTGCCACAACTGCCAAATCTTCGGGAATGTACAGCATGTCCCTCCTTCATTGCTCTATACGATGACATCTCCTTGGCCATTTTCTGCCTGGGGAATTGATATAATCGGGAAGATAACTCCAGCCGGAATAGGAGGTCACTGTTTCATCCTAGTGGCAATTGACTATTTCACCAAATGGGTAGAGCGGCTTCCTATACTAGCCTTACGGCTAAAAATGTAGCAAAATTCATACAAAACAACATCATCTATCGATACGGTTGCCCACATGAGATCATTAGTGATAATGGATCACATTTCCAAGCTGAGACTGAGCAATTGCTAGCCAAGTACAAAATTAGGCATCACCACTCTTCGCCATATAGACCACAGACTAATGGCACGGTAGAAGCGGCAAACAAGAACGTTGTCACAATTCTCAAGAAAATGATCGACAACTATCGAGATTGGCCAAGCAAGATACCCTTTGCTTTGTGGGGATATCGTACATCTGTTAGGACGCCCACTGGGGCTACCCCATTCTATTTGACCTACGGCATGGAAGCTGTACAGCCAGTCGAGTTAGAAATACCATCATTGCGTATCTTACTCGAAAGTCAAATCCCAGAAGCCGATTGGAAGAGGGATAGATATGAAGAACTCATCCTCCTGGATGAACGTAGGCTACACGCATTACATAATGTACAAACATATCAAGCACGTATCAAACGAGCCTTCAACAAAAGGGTCAAGCCAAGGAATATCAAGGAAGGAGACTTAGTACTCAAGTCGATTAGAGCTCTTTTACCTGTCGATACACGAGAAAAATTCAAACCTAATTGGGCTGGGCCGTTTCTAGTCAAGTCCATACTTCCAGGGGATGCGGTTAGGATCACAGACCTAGATGAGAATGAATTTGCCAACCCGACAAACCTTGACCAACTAAAGCGGTATTATGCCTAGAATAGGAACAAAAACGCGCCTCGCGTAACCTCACGTGTCGCTCTTGTGGCACTAAATAAACGGCCCCTGGCCAAGCTGAATAAGCTAATGTCACCTTGCTCTTGCATTTTGACAATCTGTCATCCTCATATCATCAAATAAACTAAATTGCAACTTAAGAGTAAGTAAAAAGCTCATGCTTATCTTCTAAGTTCATTACAAGCTCTTGCTTAGAACAATTATTCTTTTACATTTACTCGAACTACGCGCAAGGGTTTGATTTCATTTTTTAAATGAATACGTAGGCAATCCTTCGCAGGATACAACCCATTAATTTCAAATGTAAATAGAAGGACATTTGCGGTTGCATTTGGAATTCGACAAGAATAATAAATAGAAAATCACAACGGTTTCATAACCAATTAACCTCTTTTATTTCATTCATTTTCTAGTAATAATAATAGTACGTTACATAATAATAATGCTAAAGATAAACAAAAAAAATTAAAATAGGCTATGATTCTAAAAACCCCACCTTCTTATTACAATAATAATAATAAATAATAGTAAAGACTTGGGCTATTCCTCCATTTTCCCTTTGCCCTTGTCATTTTTGTCATATTTCTTGTCCCGACCTCAAGCCGGACGCTCTTGCGCCACTTCGGACCTAATCACCAACGGTCTTTCTCGAGGTCTAGCCTTCCCATTCTTGTCAATCACTTTGTCCAAGGCAGGAGAGGTCTTCGGTTTCTTTGAAGGATGAACAACTCGAAATCCGGCTTCTTCCTCTCCCTCAATCAGATGCTTCTCTTTCTCCTTTTCCACCTCGCGCACCTTGTAGTCAACGGGCTCGCGCTTCCTCAATCTCTCACGCTCCTCCGGAGTAGTAGCTTTCCTCCACCGCAGATAGGAGTCCGACAACCATAAGGCACTAACAGAAGAGTTCAAGAACCATACGTTTCTTTGAGCCCATTTAATGGCCCACTCCCTTCGACTCTTAGTAGTAAGCGCCACGGCAGTCTGCGGGATAGTGTCAAGCTTCGGGATTGTCTGCTTCAGTCCAACCTATCTCATCAGCCTCTCCGAGAAGATGCATACTATGAATTCCAAGCCAGGAATGCGCACAGATCGGGTAGGATCCAAGGAAGATACTCCAGTGACAGATTTGAGGCGCCACCATGGTACGATCCATCTAATCAAGGGGCCATCATCACTCTTCAATTTGTTTTCCCAATAATTGCAGACTCGAGTGAAGTCCACCATGTAGAGCCTAGTCCTCATAGCAATTGAGCGAGCATGATAGACAGGAGCATTAACTGGGGGCTCGATCAATCGAAGACGCTCCATAAGCCAAACCTACCAAAAAAGCAGATGTTAAAACAAACAAAAAAAAACAAAAAAAAAAACGAAAAAAGAAGAAAACGAAAACAAAAAAAAAAAAAAAAAGAGAATAAATTCTTTATTCTTTTACCTGCAAAATAATGAGACTTCCCAAATAAGGTAGGTCACGGTTGGCTTTCCTGTTATCCAAACCCAATAGGATCTCTCCTAAACATAAACAGGCTGGGCTCCTGCGCAGTTCCATTTGCTCAACTAGGCTCAGGAAATGGGGATCACCTCTCAAATCCTCATCAACATGCCCTTGAAAGACATATACATGTAACAAGCAAAATCCAAATTCCCTTCGCCTAGCAACATAAGAGATGGTGGGGTCGGCCTTGTTAATCGGTCAATAAAGTCCAACATTCGCACTCCTGTCGAGGTCACTAGACGGTCCACCTCAATTCTTGTCAACCCAAGCAAGTCTCTAAATTTGTTCTTATACCCTTGTGAAGTAGAAGGAATAGCAGGCAAGTGTTCTGGGTCCCACCCACGGATCGCAGCAACTTCTTCAGGAAATGGGCAAATGTCACCTCCAGGGAAAGCAAAAACGTGATAATTCGGGTCCCAATAATCAAGACAAGCATCTAGGAACGGTTTGACTACCTTGATCAACTTCAAGCTCAAAAGTGCTCCAAGATTATAAGCACCCATGTCATACTTCTCCACACTGGAAAACTCATTGGTCCACTCTTTTAGACGAATCTCTAAAGTATTCATGATGAATGATTATTTTGAGAGTTTTATGTAATAAGACGAAGGAAGAGACGGAAGAATTGTGTGAATAAAACCTCTATCGACGTTTCTATTTATACTAAAAGTTGTTTCCTAAAATCCTCCAGGACGTATACACCGGGGAACAGGCGCAGCACCTGTTGCGCCTCTTCAAAGGGACGCAGCTCCTGCTGCGCCTCTTCCTCAGCAACGTCTCTGTGATTTTCCGCGTTGGATCTTTCCTAAATTCCTTAGCGAATAATTTCCTATTCATACGGGTTATTATTTTGGTAAATACGTCAAAGATACCATAATTCGTGTTTCCTAATTCCACGGGCACGCATTTCGAGGCAATATCAGCATTTTCGTCATTTTAGCACACTTATATATTTCGTTCTATTTTTTTTTTTTTCAATTTAATGTAATTTATTTCAAAGTTATATATTTCTTTTTATTTTTCTCTTTTGGGGAATCATTCCACTCCCGCCCCGCGTTACATTTCTAACTTATAGGTTTCTATTTTTTCATTTTTTTTGGGGGTAACCCTCCCTACCGTCCGGTCATTTCCGGCAATTTTTTTGCATTTTTGCAGTTTTGCATTTGTTGCACTTTCGAGTCATTCGTTTTGCGCTAATTTAGGCCATATATACAAATGTATGTTTTACGTGAATTTCTATGTAAATTTCGGCAGCATGACGGCGTAAACCATCATCTACCAAACCTGTTCAAAGCTAACCTGCAGGTACAAACAACGCAACCCAACAGCAAAGGCACTCAGGCCGTCGTATACACAACCAAAAGAGGGATATGTACAACAAACTGGGGGCTCGAGCCCCAAGCAAAATCCAAAATGTCCAAAATGTGGATCCTAAAATGTACAAATGTGCAAGATACAGCCAACAACAAAACAAACAAACAACAAAACAAAACTACTGTCGGTCGTCGCCTAACTCAGCAACTCTCGCCTCGAGAGCAGCAACCTCGGCGTCACGAACCTCGAGTTCCCTCAGCAGGCGAGCCGTCTCCTCCCAAGACTGAGCCAGCTCTCGCTCCAGCTCACGCTCCCTCTGCAAGCGCAACAATTGGCTCATGTCAATCTTTTCAAGCAATCATAAGAAAATTTAGAAAGTTCAAAAATGAAGTAGACGAAAGGTTCATACCTGACGACCTCGACCGCCGACAAGTGCCTCGACGGCAGTAGCTCGCAGCCGGTTGGCCACCCTCCATAACGCCACAAACCGAGACGGCGCAACCTGCATTTTCAAATAAGAAGTTCTAAATAATTGGATAAGTTCAATCAAATGTGTTCTTACACAAAAATCATACAAATTAGAGGCTCACCCTCCGAATCAGATGCTGCCAATCGTCCAGGCCAGCATCCGTCACAGCCACGTCAAAGTCACGCAGCTCGGAGATCGTCGTCCTCCCGGTCGCGTCAGTGTACTCGAGGGTCTCGAGGTACTCTGGGGGCTCAATGCCCGTCGCCTCAACCTCCTGCAAAGACAAAGGATTGCCATTAAATCGATGATCATTCATCATACTTTCGAAATGGTCATAAGAAGAGTAAAATGCTCACCACAACCAGCCAGTACGCCAACCTCCCGTGGAGAAACGCCGAGTAGTCCTCACTAGGAAGGAGGAGGGCATCACCGCTGACGCCTGCCAAGTCAGCCTCGATCTCAGCCTCAGAAGGCTCCCTGAACATCGTCCTAGGAGGATCGATGGGAACCGTCAAGACATTCCGAGAGCACTGACGAGCCAAGCGCTCGCCCAAATACCACACAGGACCCATCGACGTCCTCAACAGCAACCGGCTCGAGCTCCTAGGTCGAAGGACCTCAGCCATGAAAGGAGGAGCGTCAGCGTACTCCGCCCAAGGCCTGGGCACCCACTGGGAAAAGACAAGCAAGAAATCATTCTTATGATCGGTTAAAAAGTAATCAAGGAGCAAGACGAATATAAGTGAGATGCTCACGCTGTCCAGCTGAAGAGCGTTCACATCCCGCCGGTAGACACCATGAGAGGAACGCTTGCTCCTCGTGCGACACATCACCCAATCCCTCACAACGGGATAGGCCTTCTTCAGCGGCTCCGTCCTCTTGGGCGAGAGGCTCGGAAAGTAGGAGTACACTCACGCCTGTGGAGCAAGATAGTCAATAACGATCTTTCGTAATTCGATAAGGAAAAGAAGTGATTTTAGTCTAAATGAAGGTTCATACCTCCAACAGTAGTCCAGGGCCGACAGCACCAAGAGAAGTCCCCTTCTCCATCAACTCCGGACAAACCATGGCCCTCATGAAGCGGATGAGGACCGCAAAAATAGCAGTGACCCAGTCTCAATGTCCTAGGGAGCTCAAGTCAGAAATAAAGGGAAGAAGTTTCGTCGACAGCCTCTCTCCCTTGTCTCCAAGGTAGATCGAAGACAGAAACCACCAGAGCCACAAGCGGGCCCTCTGCTCAGCTGTACAGGGAGGAGGAGCCGTCTCTCTCCCGTCAATCACCACCAACGTCGGGGTCTTCCCCGCAAAGTAGTCTCGGACGTAAGAACTAGGCACCAAACCAGGCACTGCAACAGCCTTCGGCGCCAAGTTCCAGTCGATCAACCTCCTAGCCTCGGCCGAGTCCACCCTCATGGCAGTATCCGGCCACTCCACCGCCTCGGTCCCGCACGGCAGACCAGAGATCATGCCGTAGTCCTCCAACGTGACTCCCACCTCACCAAAAGGCGTGTGAAAAGTGGAAGTCGTGTCTCAGAATCGGTCCAAGAAAGCGCGGACCAGGCTAAGGTTAGCCTGCAGCTTCCTCTTCGCGATATCCCTCCAAGCCTGCACCAGGGCGCCAAATGCTCCCCGCTCGATCATGGCTCGCTCCTCCGCCGACAGCCTCTCGTAGCACGCCATCGCCGTCGTGTAGCCCGAGAACGATCTGATGTTCCCGGCCTCCTATTGTGATTTGAAACAAAAGCTATCTTTAGTTTGAATGAAATTGGAAAAGGAATGAATAAATGAAATGAAAGAAGATGAGTGGTGAGTAATGAATCCAAGATTACCAAGTTCTTCACCGTCCTATAGGACAGGTGACCCTCCGCAGCCCAAAGCAAGTGCCTGCTGTCCCAGGTCTCAGCCCACGTAGGTGCTCCCCTCAGCTGACGACCACCTATCCCAACGTTGGCCCGCCTCGGGGCCTCCTCCTCCTCCTCGAGGACCTCGCCCTCAGCAACCTCCGCAGCTGCCCCAACAGCAGTGAAAGCCTCCTCGAGAGCACGAGAAGCGTCAACGGCTGTGTCTATGTCCATGGGAGCTCTCCCAGAAGTAGAAGCCTCGTCACCTGCAACGTTAAAGTAATTTTAGGCCACGTCAAGTGACGACGAACCTTGATTAGGGGATTTTCGAGTTTTAGAAACCCCGAAGTCGCTCTTTTCTCGCCATCTTTGGCCGTATTCCCACAAACCCGATCACTCATGTGGTAATTTGGGTTAAGTCAAGCTTAAGTTGAAGCCTAGTCATGGGTTCGAGTCGAAATTTCGACAGCATTTCGTTATAACGGCGATTATGCCCTAGAAAAGTGTCCTGAAAAAGCCATCACAAACCAAAATTCCGAGATGGTAGGAAGTTTACCCATCATCCAAGGATTCCAAATATCAAGTTTCATCGCAAATGGGCATTCCTAAGGCTATTTTCGAAGCAATTTACGGTTTAGCTGTGAAACCGTCTCAATTTCACTCAAATGCTCAAAACTCGACGAAAATTCGAAACAAATACATGGTTATGATCCTTATACTACCAATTAGCCATTTATAAGGTCAATTTTACAAGTCAAGATCATTTGGGGGAAAAGCCCCAAATTTTTGACATTTTAGGGTTGAAAACCCTGAATTTTGTCAATCCAATTCGTCCATTATAGAAGATTAATGCAAGAATGATATACATACCTCGATTAGTCATGGTAAATGCAAGCTTTTGGATCAAATTTTGGCGGAAATGGTTGAGATTTGAGGGAGAAATTGATAATTTTTATTTCGAAATAATGAAATGAAACCCCTGTTTTATCGAGTTTTTACGCAGGAAAGACATCCCCAGGAATAGACGCAGAAAGTGCTGCGCTTCTTCCAAGAGACGCAGCTCTTGCTGCGCCTCTTCCTCAACTTCCCTTCATACGAATTTTCAAAAAATCGTTATGAGTTCGTTATTTATGGGCCCATCATTGGTGCGCCTCTTCCCCGATGCCATTTTATCTTTTCTGGTCCATTTGACGATTATTCTTCGCTCAGACCCGCATTTCTAAGCCAACTGCCGACTATCGTACGTTATTTATTGCTTCCAAGACCTTGCTTGTCACAACGAGCAAGTATTCTCTCACAGGTGTTTCGACACGCCTTCATTATGTTCCCCCAGCGAGAGTAAGCGGATAGACAATCCCTCTCGAGACATGAAGATAGGTTCCCGATAAGGTTTCCCCAACGAGAGTTCACGACATACAATCGTCCTTCTCAAGTTCTTCTGAAGTTTGTTTGAAGACGACCCAAGCAGATTTCTCCCAGCAGTTCCCGCTTGTGTCCTGCTACTCACGATATTTCTTGTTTCCCCACGGAGTGCGATAAAGGTGTCGTTCTCCAGAGGTTCCCAGACCGGCAGAGTACTTACACTCGAGCCTTAGTTACCTCTTAGGTTGAAATTATATTTGGCCTCCTTCCCGTCGATGTTTTCCTTTAGGGTCCCACGCCCTAGCACAATCCTTATATATCTTTTAGGTCTCACCCTTAGCTCCTACGCTTAACCTTAGCTCCTACGCTTAACCTTGGCTCCTACGCTTACCCTTAGCTCTTACGCTTATGTAACACCCCGGTTTATGAAGGAGCCTTTAGCAAGACATTCCCTAATAAACCGAACTGTTACCATCTCGGTTTCCCGAGGTAGTGAATAACAAATTAAACTCCAAGGCAAATTATATAATTACTTTTAACTTAATTATTACAAAATCTCTTTTTCCATCAAATTACAAGGAACTAACATAAATGAAAGTGAAAGTCTTCTAAATAATGATCTAGCTACTAAGTCTTCTGATCCAGTGTCTCACGCCCGTCAAGCTCCCGTCCTATCTCTTAGACCTGTCAAGTCTGCTCGCCAATATTTGGGTCGTCACAGGTGTTCACGAATACACAGGGTCAACCACGAGGTTGAGTAGGGAAAACAATGAAACAACAAGTAATATGATATGCATGTTCTTCCGTCACCTCCATCTCCATCTCAACTCATATCTCATAACTCCTATCTCATACCTCATATCTCATAACTCATAACCCGGACAACCCAGCCATACCGATCCCCGATAGACTATATATATCGACCGTAGCCGATCTGCCAGCTCGCAGCTGAGGACATCAGGGCAAGTCCTGCAGAACCCGCCTGGGCCTTATCACAACCTCATCATCACCACACCGATTACCTCAACATCCTCCATCTCCAATGCATATGAATGCTCAACAGTAAACAATGCAATACAAATGTATAACAATGAATGAAATCATGCCAGCTACCAAATGTCGTGATAACACACTCAACACGAATTGTTCAGTCAACCATATCAAAGCGTAATCAACAACCACGAATCAAGTCACGTTCACAACTTGGTCATATGAAGCACAAACAAGTCAACACAATTCAATAACACGATAAGAAGTCAAGTGTATTTCCCTACCTCAATACCGCAATCAAATAGTCGGGTGTCCAGTAATATTCCACAACAATGATCCCTCTGAAAGATAATTAAATGATAAACAATCACTTAACTATTCCCGTTCCCAAAATAGAAGTTACTAAAAATAGAATTTCTTAAAATGGAAACTTTCCCGATATAGTAACTTTTCTCCTTTAACAAACCCGACTCAAAATCCGTCTCTAAATATTTTAAAAGACTCGGGAATTGCATTTAATAACTAATATGATAAATAAAATATTAAACGAATTAAGAAAACCCGAATTAAACATAAAACAACTCGAAAAAAACCCGAACCACAACCCGTGACATTTCACTCGCCCAAACCCTCACGCGCCGCCTGAACCACCGTGACAACCACCAGCCGTGCTCCCCACTTCGACCCCACCACCAACAACCACCACCAGCCTGGTCGACTGCCGCCGGCGAGTCGAACCAGTGCTGCCCTTTGGCCTGGTTCACCGCCAAGCCTCACCAAACGCCTCATTTTCTCCACCTACAACCACCGCAACACTCACTTGTCCCCTGCCAAACCACCACCGTCATGCTCACCGCCAACCCACGCACCCAGACACAGTAGCACCACCGTTTCGACCTCCCCCAAGTCCACGGTGGCGCCACCCCAAACCTACCCGTCTAAACCCGTCTGAAAACCCGCATCATAACCCGTTTGCCACCCCCCTGTCGCTGCCGCCTTTTACCGTCACTATCACCACCCAAAACCACCATAACCACCACCACTACACTCGTCACTAACCACCCTACCCATATACCCCGTCAATAACGACCAGAAACGCCTCAACAAGACACGCACAACCCCCCCAAAACCCGACAGAAATGATGAAAACAGAGGAGAAGGGTTGCTCTTACCTTTTTCCTGCCGCCACTACCGCCACCAGGGCCACCCACGGTTGTCGACAAACGCCTCTAGCTCTTCCCTGCTGTGCCGTCAACACCCACGGCCACTCTCTCTCTCTCTCTCTATGCGTGAAAGGCTGAGATTGGTGTTGATGAAGAAGGGAGGCGTGTGAGATGAGGGGCGTGTATGGTTAGGGTAAAACTAGGTTAAAATTTAGGTTAAAGATCAAGTTAGATGGTAAATGGGTCATGGGTAACGTGATTGGTAAATGGGTAAGCTATCGTTCAGTTAAACCCGTCTCAACAAGTTTACGAGTAACTTGGTCTTACGATATCAACACAATTAAACAATTAACTCGACTCAATTAGCGATATAAAATACGGGGTATTACAGTCTTCCCCCCTTAAAATGAACTTCGTCCCGAAGTTCGCTCATCTACCAAACCTCCACGCATCACCGTGGTTACCAAAACAGATTTTCTAATATAAGAACTCATGAATTTAGGCCCATAAAACGAAATGTTACAGTCCACCCTCCTAAAAAGAAGTTACGTCCCGGAACTTACTTCATGCAAACCTATCACCAATCATGAACTCATGCAAACTATCAGAGCACCATAACAGCAGCAGTTTAATTACACAACATAGAGAACTCATTTGTATGGGTACCCCGCAGCGAAACATCAGCTTGATCAAAACCACGATCTACCACTTGATCAAAACCACAATCTATAAACAAGTGCAACATAAACATTAAGATTTTACAATCCTACCCAACTAAAAACATGGTTACGTCCTCGTAACCTCTTTTCAAATTTCATATTCCTATGCAACAAAATCACTGTCAACAACATGTAACAGAAAAGAACACATGATAAGAGATTGCGCAGTAACATTAAAGTCGAAAACAAGGTTTTATTATGGAATTAACTGATTGTCAACAAGTAACACTTATTACTTAGCCCATGCTTGACTTAAAATACAACATCAAACTAAAGAACAACAAGAAAGGAGCCAAAGGTTTACACGGCTCCACAACAGACTGATCATGGTGTTACTAACCCTAACCTAACGGTCCTTAGGTCGCGCTTCCTCTGATTCTGGTGACTTCTATGTCATTCCCTTCCTGGTTCACCTCTTCCCCAAAGTTTGGCATGGGTGGTTCAGTCGTACTTTCGGCATCAGATACATTAGCGTAAAATTCGTATCTCGTGTCGCCGCTATAAAGTCAAAGGTATGCTCGGGCGGGTATCTCGCCCCGCGCCGCAGATAATGGGGTCACGGCATAGCCTCATGCAATGGGTGGACAACTCTCTCATATAGAAGCGTTTGCTTTGTCCTTTAGTATGCCGAGTCGGGGATAGTATCGATAAGGGTATACGCTCTTAACTGAGTATTAGTTAAGTACTCAGGGTGCCCATTATGGCCATACTTGTCCATGGCAGCACAAAGTTTCTCACAATGCTCATTAAAGTCAGCATCAAGTGACATGTAACAGTCTCGCGGGTGTACATTGTAGGGATCCATCCTACAAAGTGGAAAGTTAAACAAATTAAGACACAAGGGTGTTACCGTAGAAGGGTGTTAAGATAAAGGATTCATTCACGAGGTTTAAGTGTGCGAAAAATTTATATAACAAGTTTTCAGGGTAACTGTTGTAGTACCAGGGTTTTGGTCAACCCAAGATCATCACAGTTCGCATTATCTACCAGAGAACAACAACCTTAGAAAGATCAACCACAAGGATACACGTAAACCAGCATACAATCTAACATTAGCCCCACCAAATTCCTCTCCCAAGTCAAAACTATTACCAATTCCGAACAATTGAACCGTATGTGCATTCATTCCGCCCTACTATTAGTAAATCACCAGGAGTATTAAAACATGCGGTACATATGCACTATTTAAACACCTTGAAACCATAGAAAATATAACACGTAATCAAAACCATTTGACTCATCAGACATGCAACACGAATTAGTCGATTTGTATGATATAAATTCTGAAAACATATTTCCCAATAAAAGTAACAACATATGATTTATGACAACAACAACATTACTTCCATATCACACATGTGTTTAACATTTTAGCAACCATATCGTTCAATTGTGTCCAGCAACTTAGTATAACTCATTTTCAGCAAAACAAACGATATCGCATAAATAGTTTAAACATATACATTTGCCATCATATACTTTGTAGAACACTAGCTATGATAAAAGATTAGCAACTTGAACAACTTCTCTGATTTGCACGACTTAAATAATTAGGCAACTCGTATGCTCAATTAAACGTAACTATAACAGCTATCATTTAACCCAATGCATATCATGTGAATCATCAAAGGGTTATCCCATTATAATTGCCAACATAGCTATTTTAAACGATCTTTATTAGAATATAATTGATAGTAACGACTCGAGTATATAGATATGCCAAATGTCGGGTTATATCAAACAGTTTCTTTCATATCACGGTCATACAATTGCAAGAATCACTTTAGCTTTTACGACAATATAATAACGAACACATTCAATAAGGAATAACAACACTGTTTATTATTATGTCATAGGTTTAGGTTCTACTGAAATAATTTAATGCGATGAAAGCAATAAGTGTATCTATAGGCAAACAAACTCGCATAAAGGACCTTAGAACTCCGATGACATCCTACATGAGTGAACATTCAGACATACTCATTACTACCATCCATGTGTAAACATTTAAACATAGTTACTATAATTATTCATGCGAGTATATTAGAACAATCAAGTTAACATTTAACGCCATCAACTTTACCAAGATATGACATTACAGTTTGATATTTACATATATCCGACCACTATGCAAATATGATGAAGACACCAGAGATATTACAACACGCCAAACGTATGTAAATTATGCAAACAACTGGACTCGTATAAAATATTTCAGCCTCGATTAAGAATCGAATTAAGCTATTCAGTTTCACCCATACTATCATGCCAACAATGTTATCAACTAAACTTTAATTGCATCACTTGTTAAGATACATAACTACTGAACATGCGTGCTACTGTCATTATATAAAACATTATAAGGTCACCTTAATAAGGCTCATGAAATAACCAAACAATTATATGAAAACTCAACATAGGACGCACATTTTACAGGTCATGATTCACGTTGTAACTTTCAAAAAAAATCACGAATAAATAGCCGTTCAACGAAAACTTGAGTTATATTACTTTTCATAACATACAGAGAGTTAATAGTTCGTGATAAAAAGAATGAGGTCCAAAGTTCAAGAATTCAATTTTTAAAGGATTTTGCAACTCAGTTGGTCCAAACAAGTATGTGGCAGCAAATGGGTCCGAAACCTGGGTCAGTTTTCAAAACTTACCATTTAATATAGAGACATCAAAAATTTTCGTGGCTTATCAATTTGAAAACGTATGCGAATCTTCTGATCGATGGAGTTGGAATTATGCAAAAATTATTAATACAATTTAATTGAGGATTTTTACAAAATCGTTGGTCAAAACATCACTGCACAGGAACTTCCTGACCACAGCCCACTAAAATATTTATTACTCCTAATTCGTATATCCTATAAGCATGAAACCAACGCCAAATGAACACTAACTCACGAGGCTATCTCTCATAAAATTTTCATCCATAGGAAATAAACAGAAAAGAAATGACAGCAAGATCAACTAGGGAGTAAAATCAAACAAACGTGTTTCAGCACTAGGTCATTCTTTACTATGTTACCAGCTCTTATGAACCCACTATGTATACTAACCCATCCCAACTTAAATCTCACACTTTGCACTTACGTAAACGTCTATCCCATAGAATCCCTTCGCATTTCGACCTACTCCTTACATCTAAATCACGATTGCTATGACTAGAAACAAGCAAGTCAATAGTGTTTCTAATTACTATCACAATACTATACTAGCATGGCTTCGGGATCACATAACCGCATATTATTAGACATAGTAGTACTATCAACACATCATTCAGCATCTATCCAGATAATTATCATCAATTCGTAATTATTTTCACGCTCGCGATCACCACAATCCAACACTTCATTGATTATTAAACTGAACACGAAAATTTATTCTCATCTCCACGACATCATATGATCACGTCATCATTCATACGAAACACTTACCGTAACGTTGTCCTGCAGAATGGTTAGAGTATATGGGTCTCAAGGTATACACCAACTCGATTATATCCAAGGTTTTCCTTCTAACTACCCCATTCACTCAATTTATCTCGGGTTACCTGGTTCAAAACTGAGAGGGCAAAAGAGCACGTATTAAGGGCGCCTTCTTAACCGCACTGTGAGCTCCTAACAGTTTATTCCCAGGGGTTCATTTTATTTAGACACATCCTACGTTCATTGGGCTCATTAGTTTAGGCCTGAGGATCGTTCGCTCTGATACCACTTTGTAACACCCCGGTTTATGAAGGAGCCTTTAGCAAGACATTCCCTAATAAACTGAACTGTTACCATCTCGGTTTCCCGAGGTAGTGAATAACAAATTAAACTCCAAGGCAAATTATATAATTACTTTTAACTTAATTATTACAAAATCTCTTTTTCCATCAAATTACAAGGAACTAACATAAATGAAAGTGAAAGTCTTCTAAATAATGATCTAGCTACTAAGTCTTCTGATCCAGTGTCTCACGCCCGTCAAGCTCCCGTCCTATCTCTTAGACCTGTCAAGTCTGCTCGCCAATATTTGGGTCGTCACAGGTGTTCACGAATACATAGGGTCAACCACGAGGTTGAGTAGGGAAAACAATGAAACAACAAGTAATATGATATGCATGTTCCTCCGTCACCTCCATCTCCATCTCAACTCATATCTCATAACTCCTATCTCATACCTCATATCTCATAACTCATAACCCGGACAACCCAGCCATACCGATCCCCGGTAGACTATATATATCGACCGTAGCCGATCTGCGCATTTCTCACTGAGGACACCAGGGCAAGTCCTGCAGAACCCGCCTGGGCCTTATCACAACCTCATCATCACCACACCGATCACCTCAACATCCTCCATCTCCAATGCATATGAATGCTCAACAGTAAACAATGCAATACAAATGTATAATAATGAATGAAATCATGCCAGCTACCAAATGTCGTGATAACACACTCAACACGAACAGTTCAGTCAACCATATCAAAGCGTAATCAACAACCACGAATCAAGTCACGTTCACAACTTGGTCATATGAAGCACAAACAAGTCAACACAATTCAATAACACGATAAGAAGTCAAGTGTATTTCCCTACCTCAATACCGCAATCAAATAGTCGGGTGTCCAGTAATATTCCACAACAATGCTCCCTCTGAAAGATAATTAAATGATAAACAATCACTTAACTATTCCCGTTCCCAAAATAGAAGTTACTAAAAATAGAATTTCTTAAAATGGAAACTTTCCCGATATAGTAACTTTTCTCCTTTAACAAACCCGACTCAAAATCCGTCTCTAAATATTTTAAAAGACTCGGGAATTGCATTTAATAACTAATATGATAAATAAAATATTAAACGAATTAAGAAAACCTGAATTAAACATAAAACAACTCGAAAAAAACCCGAACCACAATCCGTGACATTTCACTCGCCCAAACCCTCACGCGCCGCCTGAACCACCGTGACAACCACCAGCCGTGCTCCCCACTTCGACCCCACCACCAACAACCACCACCAGCCTGGTCGACTGCCGCCGGCGAGTCGAACCAATGCTGCCCTTTGGCCTGGTTCACCGCCAAGCCTCACCAAACGCCCCATTTTCTCCACCTACAACCACCGCAACACTCACCTGTCCCCTGCCAAACCACCACCGTCATGCTCGCCGCCAACCCACGCACCCAGACACAGTGGAACCACCGTTTCGACCTCCCCCAAGTCCACGGTGGCGCCACCCCAAACCTACCTGTCTAAACCCGTCTGAAAACCCGCATCATAACCCGTTTGCCACCCCCCTGTCGCTGCTGCCTTTTACCGTCACTATCACCACCCAAAACCACCATAACCACCACCACTACACTCGTCACTAACCACCCTACCCATATACCCCGTCAATAACCACCAGAAACGCCTAAACAAGACACGCACAACCCCCCCAAAACCCAACAGAAATGATGAAAACAGAGGAGAAGGGTTGCTCTTACCTTTTTCTTGCCGCCACTACCGCCACCAGGGCCACCCACGGTTGTCGACAAACGCCTCTAGCTCTTCCCTGCTGATCGAGGCCATTTCGTGTTCACAATTAAGCATATGTGGTCGTTGGTCAATGGTCGATACAAAACACAATTTATACTTCACAAACAACTCTACAATTAGTAAAGAGGCAAGTAAAGGTCGGATCCCAAGGGACGGGTATTGAAATGAGAATTCTATTGTAACTAGTAGTGTCTAGGGGGTGTCACAGATTGGGTTAATGTAGAAGGTTACTAAACTAAAATAGCAATGAAAATAAACTAGCAAGATGAATAAAATAAGGGGTGTAAACAATTGATTAAAGGCACTAGGGTGTCATGGGATCATAGGGGAATCATGGGATATGATCATACAAACATGTTCTCAAATTATAAGCAAGCAATTATTGTTGTGATGGATTGAGTTGGGTTATATCTTACAATCCTAGGAAAGTTTGGGTCCCGGAGCCGAATCGATTAGATTGTACAACACCTACAAGTCGACTTAATCTTCCCTACTCAACACATGCATGGTCTAACAAGACTCGAGTTGGGTTATGTCTTACAAGTCAAGTTGAATAGATAAGAGATGGTAGTAAATGCAAGGATTCATAGGCTTAGCATTTCATCAAATATAACATGTGCATGTATTAAGATCAAAACAAGCAAGCAAATAAGATATGAAAGCATATTGATTTAAGCATGAATCATTCCCCATGTTGGTTTCCCCTAATCACCCATTAAACCCTAGTTAAGAGACTACTCACTCATTATCATGTTGATCATGCTAGAAAGGTTGTCAATCATACTAACATAATGAAACATGATGAATAAATGAAAGTAATTAACAATAATTAAAAAGGGATTAAGAGATTATACCTACTAATGATTCCAATAATAAAGCAAGAATAATAGAAGTACTTGAATCCTAGATTGAGAGGTTGTCAATCTCCCAATAATAACCCAAATAATCTTCAATTACCCAAAATAAAGGAAGAACAAGAGAGAGATTAAAGAACTAAAACTTGGATTAAAACTTGATTAATACTTGATTACAATATTGAAGAGAGATTTGATTGATATTAACTACACTAATTATTGATAAGAAGAACATGCTCCTCTAATTAGACTAATGGGGTATTTATAGTGAAAATTAGGGAGGATGCATTAGGGTTAACTAAGGGCTAAACTAGTAATTACACTTTTTAAGTTGAGCAAGGAGAATCCGGTATTTTCCGAGAGAAGGGCTTCTCTTTTCGTAGCTTGAAGAATGAAAATCGTCTTTGCATCAAAATCCGTGCGGATTGAGTCGGGACGGCCGGATCTGGGTCGAGGAATCCGAGCGGATTCAGGAGAGGGACGCTCGGATTGTCTTTGGGGAATCCGAGCGGATTCCAAGGTGGGACGCTCGGATTGGGCTGGACGGACGGGCGGATTTGGTACAATCCGTTCGGATTGTAGTTCAGCGTCAATTCTTCTTCTTTTCTTCCCTTTTCTTCATAAATTCCTTGGGGATTTCCTCGGGGACTCAAGGATCCTTTTCTCAACATTGTTCTTCTACTATGATATGTACAAAGGCCTTCTAGTCTTGTCTCTTCTCGATGCTTGGTCATTGAATACAATCAATTTAGCCTCGTTTTGCCATGAAAATGCAAGATTCTTACTCCTTTCCTACCAAGGGATCAAAATCTCAAAGAATATGCAAAACAAAGAACTAAAGATAAGAAATGACCCAAATAGGCACTAAAAAGCATGGAAACAATGGTAATTCGGGGCTAAATATGCGCCAATTATGGTCACATCAAATATCCCCAAACCAAACCTTTGCTCGTCCCGAGTAAAGAGGTGACAAAGACTAGGACCAATACTAACCTGACCTAATAATAATAGCCGATATGAGACAATTAGCGGGTCTCACTCCGCCCCTTCAACTCACAACAAGACAACCATGAGGTAGGATGCCTTCTTGCAAGGCAAGGTGGGTCTTGCCAAAATGGCGACACATCCAAACATTAAAGCACATAAAATCACATAATGGATGCATCTACAAAAAGAATAGCCACTTTCCTCATCTAAGTGGCGGAAATTATCTTTAAGGGAAGCAATTCAAGGGTACACAATCCTTCATAGATGCAATTTGTTCAAACTACTAGGCCTAGAAGGATACCAATAAATCACCTCCAAAAGGTGTCAAGCTAGGTTACCTTTGTCCTCAATCGTTAAATGCTTTTGTCAAGAGTAGACTCCCTATGGTGTTAGAAACACTGGAGGATCGCGGAATTCCCCTTCTTGCCTAGACAAGAAGAAGGGTCGTCCCCTCTCTACCATGCACAAAAATGGATACGGTGGATAAAGGGATCAATAGATATTTGAGTTTCACTTTTGGGAGTTTGCTTTTGTTTTTGTTTTTCCCCCCAATTTCTTGTGGCATTTGACATTTGAGAACACTTTCTTGCCATTTCTTTTTGATTTTTGGCATTTCAACACTTGACAACTTTTTGCATTTCTTTTTGAACATTTTCAAAGTCACCCCAATTAGTAACGAGGGTGCCTTGTATTTGAAGCTTTAGGAGTCTATTTTTGCTCCTCTTTTCATTTGATGCATTTTTGCAAACTTTCTTTCACTTTTCATTTCTTTGAGCTCAAATTGATTTCTTTTTGTGCCCATTCCCTTTGATGACAAAAATGTGGTAGAACATGGATGAATGATGGAAGTATGCATGGTTTCAAGGGTCACCTTGGAATAAACGGTAGCCAAGGAGTTATCACACCACAAGGTACTCTTGACTAGGCCTTAAACCATGGGTCAAAGGATACTAGCATGACACATCCTAGGGTGATTTACAAGTATTCTAACAAGCAAAGTCTTAAGAATAAAAAGCATCTACTAGGGCCTATATACACTTGTCAAGCTTCCCAAATAGACGGTTTCGCAAAATTTTTCTAACATGCAAACTACATGCCATGATGCAACTAGCATATACACATCATAATGCAAATGATTCTACCAACTAATATGACATATAATCTAAATGTAAGTCCTAAGTTCACATTGTTTTACCGCATCAATCAAAATAAAGCCACATAGTCATTAACATAAAGAGGAAAAAGGAGATTGGAAAGATCATACCATGCGGTCTTCAATATCCTCATGTCTCGGATGTGGCGTAGTCAATCAAAGTGAACAAGGATAAAACAAACACAATATATACAAGACAATATATACAAAGGAAATGAACTTGTTTTTGGTTTTTCAATTTTTTTTTTTGATTTTTGAAATTTTTCAATTTTTATGGTTTTTGAATAAAAGTTAAGTGTTAGAATTCCCATCCCCACACTAATATGGGCATTGTCCTCAATGGCCAAAATGATGGAAATTATGCAAAAATGATGCATGATTTCTATACTAAATGCAATTCTACACTAAGCTATACTACATGATGCATGGTTTTTGTTATGACGGAGAGGATAATTTAGATTACCTCCCGTTGTGTATGCATCAACTTCCCCAAACCAAATAAGACACTATTGCTAATGTCAAAGCATTGGGGTAGTTCATGCACACACTATGCTATGCATGAAACTAGATTGTCATTTTGGATTTTCAAAAATGGGAACAATAAAGTAAGAACACCTCAATGGTACCGAGGTGTGAGTCCTTTGATGTTGCTAGGACTAAACCAACAATGATCAAAATAAAATAAAATACAAAGAGATATAGACAAACCATGGGAGTGTAGGAGTCTCCAAGGCTAGTCTTCCATCATGCTATCATCATCATCACTTCCCTCATGAGAAGTGTTCACATTGCCACTTTCCTTGGCACTTTCTTTATCACTTTCTTCATTATCTTGCTCATCATCATCTTCACCATCTCTTTCTCCATCTCCACTTGCTTCTTCCTCAATATTATCATCAATTTCTTCACCATTTCCAACAACCTCATTGTCTTCCACCACGTCCCTAGATGCACCCGGAAACAAGGCTTCTTTATCCGCCCAACTAGGCAAAGGACAAGATGGATCAAGGAGTCCTTGCCTAGCTAAATGTAAGAGGGGAGGATATTGAGCCAAATATGCATTCTTCCGATCTTCATAAGCTTGCTTGTGCATTGCTTGCATGAGAAGAGTGACATAGTCTTTCCCAATTTCAACTCCTTGCAGTTTGAACTCTTCATACACAAAGGGGTAAGGCGGTATAACAATGGAAGAGGAGGGGGTTTCATGATCACCCTTTTGTTGTTGAATGATGTACTCGGCTTCTTCGGATAAGGGAAGTAAATAGTTGGTCCGGTGGACACTTAGACGACAAATCTTCGCGGGTAAAGTGAATGATCGAGCCTCACTAGTAAGCCACCCATACTTGGTGTCAAGGGGATTGTGAGCAACCCACTTGAACTTGTTAATCATGATAGACATATCAATAAGATGGCCACCTTCCTTAGCCTTGTACTTGCTATCCTTATTGAAATTAGGATCAAAGTGCTTGGCTAGGACCGTGACTAGGCCGCCATTAACAATAACGGTTGTACCCTTCTTCCCACTATCTACATGGAGCCATCTATCAACCAATAGCCTCAAAGAATTGTAAGGCTTGGTATGAATTCTTCCAATATTCAAAGCCGATTCAAGGAGAATAAAATCAAGTCTTGTGAAATGATTGGTGTCTTTCCTAGCAATTATGGTATTTCCCACAACTTTGTGCCATACTCTTATGCCCGGATGATGGACCAAAAGAGCACGACAAGCATGAAAATCATCAAATTTCTTCCCGGAGATTGCCTCCCAAAGAGGCTCGGGGTCATACTTCCCATATTGCTTATGATATTTCTTTTCATCGCTAAGACCCAAAATTTCACCCAATTCCGAAAAGGTAATGCGTCTACTAGTGTTAGCTAGACGAAACTCAAGATTTTCCCTATTTTCAACTTTTGTCACTTTTAAAGAACTTAAGAATTCCAAGACAAGGGAGGGGTATGTTACTTCCTTTGTTTCAAACAATTTCTTCAAACCCATGGCATTGAAAAAGGCTTTTGTTTGTTCAAGAACACCCAATTTCTCCAAAGCATCTTTACATATGAATTTGGTGGATTGAATTGATTTCATAGCAAACTTGGCAAATGTCTTTCTATGGGTATCGGAAATAAAAGTTACCTCCGGATAATGCAAGAGTTGATCGATTACCGGAGTAGAAGGTGATGCTCCCATAGAAGTTTGTTGTTGTTGTTGCACTTCCAAGTTTGGTGTTGATACCACCATTGCCAAAGCTTTCTTTGTTTGGAGAGCTTTTTGCCTTTGAGAGAGAGCCTTTGCTTTTGGTGCCTTTGTTGCCTTTGTTGCACCCTTTGTCCTTGCCATTTGATGAACTAACCAAGAAAAGAATCAAAAATCTTCAATTTGTAGAATGCCCAAATCGATTTGAAGGTGAAAGGCTTTGCCTTTATGAAATCAAAAATCGACTCAAAGGTTGAAGATTTTGTTCTTGGTTTTGATTTTTATTGAAGATGGAGTGATTGATTTGTTGTTTGAAGGATGGTTTGATTTGATTTTGGTGGATTTTGTTGAGGGTTTTTGTTTTTGTGATGGAGAGGATGAGGGTTTTGATGTTTAGGGTAGTGTTTGTGAGTGAATGAATGAATGAATGAAGGTGGGGTGGGTTATAAAGAAGTCGACAATTTCAAAACGCAGGGACAATCCGTGCGGATTGGGCGCAATCCGTGCGGATTCTGCAGCTTCAAAATTTTCAAAATCCCGCCTAGAGACGGGCGGATTCTGGGGAATCCGCTCGGATTCTTTTTGAGGGACGGGCGGATTTTGTGCAGGACGGACGGATTTCAGTCCAGAGATTTTTCTTTGTTTTCTTCAGCTTCAAGACGGGCGTCTTGTATAAAAGACGGACGGATTATGTGAGACGGGCGTCTTTCCAGAAATCCGCTCGGATTCTTTAACAGTCAAGAAATTTGCAATTTCAGCTCAGCCCAGGACGGGCGTCTTCTCAGCAGGACGCTCGGATTTGCTGCAGACGGGCGGATTCTCAGGAATCCGCTCGGATTCTTCTCTGTTGTACACGTGTTCAGCTCCATCCGTGCACAAACGCAATCTCTTATCATTCTTTCTTTCTTTCTTTCAAATCTTGTGTTCTTCATTGTGGGGGCACTACTAAGGCATGAATAGCCTAGGCAATTGCCATCCCCACACTAAGGCAAAGCACTACACATCAATTGAAATCGTTAGTCCCTCCCTCACTTCTCTCTTTTCATGACAATTATTTTGATCAAAGTAAATAAAATCCAAAAATGACAAAAAATGCAATACAAAAATTGAAATGTAAGTTAGGGAGTTAGAAATATTTACAAGTGGTGGTTTAGGGAGGACTCCACCAAACTCTCATTCTTGATGAGATGTCAAGGGGGCATGTTCAAGGTGTTGTTGATGTTGCTCAACACCTTGAAGAAGTAATCAAAAGCTTGTTCATTGTTATGGTAGAGGTCCTCAATAGACCGTGCCCCTTGTTGTTGATCATGATCGATGGCATGCCCAATGTAGGGATTTAAGATCCCTTCAAATTCGTCGTCCCAAAGACCACAAACTTCATTGAGTTGATCATTGAAAATCTCTTGCTTAGATGGATACAATTCTCCCAATTTCTTCTCTTGGCCAATGAGGCCATCCTCTTCTTCCTTGGTTGATTTTGATGAGCTTTGCAAGCTCTCCTTGTCACAATTCACTTGCTCTTTGAATGGAGCATCTTCAATTTTCTTCCTCCATTGGAGTTCCGGTTTCTTCCTTTCATCTTTCCGGCTATAATGATCAATCATGAAACATGGCTCATGCAAACGAGGAGCTCTCATGGTCTTGTCAAGATTAAAAGTTATGCTTTCATCTCCCACTTCTAGAGTGAGCTCTCCATGTTTCACATCAATCACCGCACCCGCGGTGTGTAGGAAAGGTCTTCCTAAGATGATTGGAATGTTGGAATCTTCCTCCATATCAACAATGACAAAGTCTACCGGGATGAAAAACTTCCCAATTAAATGCGGGGACATCTTCCCATATCCCTAATGGTGTCTTCGTCGATCTATCGGCCATTTGAAGTGTGATATTGGTGCATTTAAGCTCTCCCATTCCCAACCTTTTACTTACCGAATATGGCATGACACTCACACTAGCCCCTAGATCACATAAGGCTTTGTTGATCGTTGTGTCGCCAATGGTACACGGTATTGAGAAGCTTCCCGGATCCTTTAACTTTGGAGGTGAACTCCCTTGAAGTATTGTACTACTCACCTTAGTGAAGGCGATAGTCTCAAGTTTCCGGATCGACTTCTTCTTTGTGAGGATATCTTTCATGTACTTTGCATAGGCCGGTACGTGATTGATTAATTCCGTAAAAGGAATTGAGACTTCTAAGTTCTTCACAATCTCCATGAACTTTCCAAGTTGATCATCAAATTTGGGCTTGGCTTGACGACTTGGAAAAGGAAGTCTAATCACAATGGGCTCCTTTTCTTTGGCTTTGTCTTCATTTTTCTTTGAACTTTCTTCTTTTGATGATTCCCCTTCTTTGGGGCTTTGCACCACAACTTCATTCTCACTAGCTTTCACAACTTCATCCTCAACTTGCTTCTTCGGTGCCTCATATCTTGTACCACTTCTCAAGTGAATGGCACTAACCGTTTCATGTCTAGGGGGATTACTTTGAGGTGGTAATTGCCCGATTTGTCTTTGTGAGCTTGAAGATGCTAGTTGAGTCAATTGTGTTTCCAACATCTTGGTGTGAGCTAGAATGTTGTTGATGGTGGTGTCCTTTGCTTGGCTATCTTTTTGCATTTGAGTGAAAAATTCTTGTTGATTCTTTTGCATTTGGAGGACCGCTTTTTGGACATCAAAACCTTGGTCATTTTGGTGATTGTATGGATTTTGATTTTGGTAACCTTGGTTTTGATTGTAAAAGGGTCTTTGATTTTGATTTCTCATGGGTGGTGGAGTGTATGTTGTTTGAGGGTTTTGAACATTTTGGCTTTTGTATGAGAGATTTGGATGGAACTTGGTGTTTTCATTGTAAAAATTTGAATAAGGGGTACCACTTTTGTAAGCTTGGAAAGCATTAACTTGTTCATTTGTTCCCCTACATTCACTTGGGTCATGACCCAAAGTTCCACAATTCTCACATATCCCACTTGGGATTGATGAGGATGCCGTCATGGCATTGACATGATGCTTTGATGTTTTTGAGTTTTCCTCAAGTCTAGCCATAGCTTGTTCAAACTTCAAGTTGATTGTGTCAATGTGAGCACTAAGTTGAGCACCCAATTGAGTAACGGAGTCCACTTCATGCTTTCCTCCTCTAGTAGCCTTGCGAGGCCTACTATATTGTGAATTATGGACCGCCATTTCCTCAATTTTGTTCCATGTTTGATTGTCATCAACTTCGGTGAACATTCCATTTGATCCCATATTGAGAATGTTCCTTGAATCTTCATATAAACCATTCCAAAATTGTTGCACTAAAAACCATTCGCTAAGTCCATGGTGAGGACATGAGCGACAAATACCTTTGAACCGCTCCCAAGCTTCATACAAAGATTCTTCATCCCTTTGCTTAAAACCCGTAATTTGAGCTCTTAGCATGTTAGTCTTTTCCGGTGGGTAGAATTTTTTGTAGAAAGCTAGAGCTAACTTCTTCCAAGAATCTATTCCAAGGGTGGCCTTATCAAGGCCCTTCAACCATTGCTTTGCGGTGCCGATTAACGAAAAAGGAAATAAGACCCATCTTATTTGGTCTTGAGTCACGCCCGTTTGAGAGATAGCATCACAATAATCGCAAAAGGTTTCCATATGAGAATGAGGGTCCTCACTAGGCATTCCCCCGAATTGGCTCCTCTCAACTAGTTGGATGAAGGCGGACTTGGCAATAAAATTACCGGTGAGATGTTGCGGTGTAGGAGTACCATTTGGTATATTCTCCTCGGTGGGTATAGAGTGTGACGAGAATTTAGGCATTGTAGGTGGATTTTGTGTGGTATTGTTTAATGGGTTCTCTTCTCCTTCTATTGCGAAAGGATTGACAAACTCACTAGTGGGTTGAACAACTTCACCAACACCTCCCAAATTCCTCCTAACAAGTCTCCTATTATTCGTCAAGGTTCTTTCGATTTCACGGTCAAAAGGTAACAAATCTCTTTGTAACCTTCTAGACATGCAAAATATCAAACAACTCGAAAACAATTAGAACAAGCCTTGAGGAGTTTTACTTCCCCAAGGTGAAAAAGACACAACTAAAAACAATAAAAGAAATCTTAAATCAATTAAACACCGTCCCCGGCAACGGCGCCATTTTTGATCGAGGCCATTTCGTGTTCACAATTAAGCATATGTGGTCGTTGGTCAATGGTCGATACAAAACACAATTTATACTTCACAAACAACTCTACAATTAGTAAAGAGGCAAGTAAAGGTCGGATCCCAAGGGACGGGTATTGAAATGAGAATTCTATTGTAACTAGTAGTGTCTAGGGGGTGTCACAAATTGGGTTGATGTAGAAGGTTACTAAACTAAAATAGCAATGAAAATAAACTAGCAAGATGAATAAAATAAGGGGTGTAAACAATTGATTAAAGGCACTAGGGTGTCATGGGATCATAGGGGAATCATGGGATATGATCATACAAACATGTTCTCAAATTATAAGCAAGCAATTATTGTTGTGATGGATTGAGTTGGGTTATATCTTACAATCCTAGGAAAGTTTGGGTCCCGGAGCCGAATCGATTAGATTGTACAACACCTACAAGTCGACTTAATCTTCCCTACTCAACACATGCATGGTCTAACAAGACTCGAGTTGGGTTATGTCTTACAAGTCAAGTTGAATAGATAAGAGATGGTAGTAAATGCAAGGATTCATAGGCTTAGCATTTCATCAAATATAACATGTGCATGTATTAAGATCAAAACAAGCAAGCAAATAAGATATGAAAGCATATTGATTTAAGCATGAATCATTCCCCATGTTGGTTTCCCCTAATCACCCATTAAACCCTAGTTAAGAGACTACTCACTCATTATCATGTTGATCATGCTAGAAAGGTTGTCAATCATACTAACATAATGAAACATGATGAATAAATGAAAGTAATTAACAATAATTAAAAAGGGATTAAGAGATTGTACCTACTAATGATTCCAATAATAAAGCAAGAATAATAGAAGTACTTGAATCCTAGATTGAGAGGTTGTCAATCTCCCAATAATAACCCAAATAATCTTCAATTACCCAAAATAAAGGAAGAACAAGAGAGAGATTAAAGAACTAAAACTTGGATTAAAACTTGATTAATACTTGATTACAATATTGAAGAGAGATTTGATTGATATTAACTACACTAATTATTGATAAGAAGAACATGCTCCTCTAATTAGACTAATGGGGTATTTATAGTGAAAATTAGGGAGGATGCATTAGGGTTAACTAAGGGCTAAACTAGTAATTACACTTTTTAAGTTGAGCAAGGAGAATCCGGTATTTTCTGAGAGAAGGGCTTCTCTTTTCGTAGCTTGAAGAATGAAAATCGTCTTGTCATCAAAATCCGTGCGGATTGGAGTCGGGACGGCCGGATCTGGACTGAGGAATCCGAGCGGATTCAGGAGAGGGACGCTCGGATTGTGCTGGGGGAATCCGAGCGGATTCCAAGGTGGGACGCTCGGATTGGGCTGGACGGACGGGCGGATTTGGTACAATCCGTTCGGATTGTAGTTCAGCGTCAATTCTTCTTCTTTTCTTCCCTTTTCTTCATAAATTCCTTGGGGATTTCCTCGGGGACTCAAGGATCCTTTTCTCAACATTGTTCTTCTACTATGATATGTACAAAGGCCTTCTAGTCTTGTCTCTTCTTGATGCTTGGTCATTGAATACAATCAATTTAGCCTCGTTTTGCCATGAAAATGCAAGATTCTTACTCCTTTCCTACCAAGGGATCAAAATCTCAAAGAATATGCAAAACAAAGAACTAAAGATAAGAAATGACCCAAATAGGCACTAAAAAGCATGGAAACAATGGTAATTCGGGGGCTAAATATGCGCCAATTATGGTCACATCACCTGCTGTGCCGTCAACACCCATGGCCACTCTCTCTCTCTCTCTATGCGTGAAAGGCTGAGATTGGTGTTGATGAAGAAGGGAGGCGTGTGAGATGAGGGGCGTGTATGGTTAGGGTAAAACTAGGTTAAAATTTAGGTTAAAGATCAAGTTAGATGGTAAATGGGTCATGGGTAACGTGATTGGTAAATGGGTAAGCTATCGTTCAGTTAAACCCGTCTCAACAAGTTTACGAGTAACTTGGTCTTACGATATCAACACGATTAAACAATTAACTCGACTCAATTAGCGATATAAAATACGGGGTATTACAGCTTACCCTTAGCTCTTATGATTACCCTTAGCTCCTATGCACCTCCGGAAGCATCTCGAGGAAGAAGTCTCAGGTATTGTCTCTTCTTATGGCTGGCGAGCCTCCTTATGTAGTCTAATGGACTTTAAACGACCCTCCCCGATAGTCGACAGACTCTAAAATGTTCCCGACGACAGGTCCTTGGTTCAGACCCCTTGAGCCTCCTCGCGTCGCCATAGTCGTCAGGTTGTAATCTTCGATTGACCTGATGGCTATACTTTGACTTTCGCCTTGTCCAAGCCTCAGTCAAAGTGGGGGCTCTGTAGATACCTCATTTCTGCACCTCCCGCAAACCACCCGGTAATGATTGGGCCGCATGTTTGGTACGCGGAACGATTTGTGACAGTTCGTAAGTTTATCGTCAAGTGATTGCTCAAACATTTATGTCTACCTCTTAATTGTCATCTACACGCCGATACGGTCGTTTTGACAGTAATTAGAGTACATTTGGAGTCTGGGCCTAAAACCGTCTTCATTTTCTGATAACCGCTAAAATCCCGAGTCAGAATGTTCTGGAATGTTCCGGATATTTCTATTCCATATTTCACAATCTTTTAATCTTTGGTAAAGAATTTCCCGTAATATTCACACAAAATATTAAGGAAAATAAGATTAATCCGTTATTGCATAAATTAAACACGGAAATCTTTCTTCCGCAGGAGGAAACCACTTGGGAACAGACGCAACAGGTGCTGCGCCTCTTCCCAAGTCCTTTTCTGCGTATTTTTCGTATCTTTTCATATCTTTTCGAGATTCACTTCCAAAGTCTCTCCGAAAACCCTAATTCCTTCACGTGATTAGTATAAATAGGAGCCTTCGCTCCTCATATTTCTCACGCGAGTGTCCGCCCTTCTCTTCTCCCTTTGCATTCTAGACCACATTCTTACTTTTTGGCGTCTACGTGCTTGAACTTTCGACCACGTAAGCTCGGATCCTTCTGAGTACCAGCCTCGTTTTGCATGACCGACCAATTTGACCAACTCCGCAATAATCAACTTTAATTAATCTTAATCATTTTCCTCTTACGAGGGCACTTTCGTTACATTCGAGTCGAGCATCACTAAAACATAAACTTAGTTCATCTCGTTTCGTCAAACATGCACTACTACAAATCCAGGCAACTACAACGCCCCTTTAACAACGATTATTCACGAAAATCACAATAGACGTTGTAGAATGTATGGCGCGAATTTTACTAAAATCAATTACAACGGGTATGGTTATAAAAACCGTTGTTATTAGTTTTAACAACGGATCACACATGCACAACCGTTGTTAATAATTTGGCGCAAAATTGGCGCAAAGTTAGTGAAAAGTAATCACAACGGTTATTTTTGAAACCCGTTGTTAAAACTTATTTAACAACGGGTGTTTTTTACAACCGTTGTTAAAACATATTTCACAACGGTTGTTGTTTAATAACCGTTGTCAATACCTTCCATACTATAAACCACACAAACAGAAGTCTTCTGCAGCCACAAAACACAACCCTTAATACACAAACACAAACACAAAGAGACAAACAAACACAAAACACATACACACTCTCTTTCTCTCTTTCTCTATTTCTCTCTTTCTCATCGTCGCTTTATCTTCTCGCCAATCACCGTGATTTCATCGTCTATTACGTTCGTATTTATCGGTAAATCTCGCCGTCCTTGTTAGTTTCATCGTCATTATTTTCTTTTTCTATTTATTTCTTTTGCATGTATGTGTTTTTATCGACCATTATGTTATTTGTTTAAGTATTGTTCGCATAATTAGTTACTAAAACAATGAAGAAGCAAGATGAAGAAGTAAGATAAACATAATTAATATATATATATATATATATTTATAAATACATAAATTAAAAAAAAAATTACATATGTAAAAATGCAATTCTTATATTTTCATGGAGGATCTTATTGTGCTCTATCGTATACGTCCTCTCCTCCTTGGCTATTTGGAGGTTCCGTTCAGCAGTTGCTATATCGTCATATAGCCGCAATCTGCTTTTTGCTCCGTCAAGCCATCTTCTTTGGCGTGCTTCAATGCGGATCGAGCTTCCGCAAGGTAGCTCCTGAAACTTTCCTCAATATGGAGGAACCGGCGGATGAAGTTGTTGTTGTTCTCGATCATGGTAAGAGTCTTTAGGATGAAATCATTCATTTTCTTAGAGTTTTTGAGTTTGATTTGAAAGATTAAGTAGAGTTTGTTTTAACGATTAGAGTTTGGAGATGAATATATGAGATAATGGAAATGTTAGTTGAGATATGCAATGTATTTATACTAAGCAATGTGTGGGTTGAGTTAATTGCTTTTTAATTAATATATATGTTAGGAAGTTGTGCCATAATAATCATCATCATATCTCTCAATAATGCTGCTTCAAATCCTATTACTAACCCTTCTCATTCCATATTATCCGTTCATATGTACAGTGATGTCAGTAATAATGCATGCATCGGAATTCTAACAGGCCGTAATTATGCATGCATCTAGTAATATTTAATTTTTATTTTTTTATTTTTTAAGAACAAACAACAACGGTTATTGCGAAACAACCCGTTGTCTTTAGTTATAACAACGGTTTTGTATATTACAACCCGTTGTTATAACTTTCCCCCCAAAATTGAGTCACACTTTCCACAACGGGTTTTTATACATAAAACCGTTGTTAATAGTTTTAACAACGGTTTCGTTAAGTAAACCAACCGTTGTTAAAACCTTCTACAACGGATGCTTTAACAACGTCCGCTTTTTTATATAACAACGGTTTTTGACCGTTGTTATAGCCTGTATCTGTAGTAGTGATGTAAGGCTGAGGGTGTAAATCTCTCCTTTATTATTGTTATTTACTTTTCGTAATCATTAATGTAAGGTTTATGTCGAAAGTACTTCTAAAACCGATTTGTAAAACCATGTTTAAAACCCTTTTTACGGATTAACAGGAGACAGACGTCGAGAAGGGACGCAGCAACTACTGCGCCTCTTGGAAAGGACGCAGCACTTGTTGCGCCTCTTCCTGAGGTTGCCGCCGTTCCTGCTTCTCTTCTTCTTCCTTCGTCCTCTGTTACTTTCATTTCTTTGTTTTCTTTCGCCATTGTTTGCTCTTGTTTCGTTCACATAATAATTTAACATAATCACTGTTAGTATATAATTCATCGTTAAATCCCGACTTAAATCCCAAATAATCAATGTTTGCGGGTTTTCGTCATTAAAATCAATCCGGGTTGTAGAAATTTGATTCATTCATATTGAGTTTCTGGAATTCGATCTTTGGTATATTTTTCACCTGTTTATTATCATATTTATCATTAGTTCTTCATTAATTCGTTATATTTAACCTAATTAGTTCACTCATGTCACTAATCAATCTTTCATTCATGTAATTAATTCGTTTACATTCGTTTTGTCCATGTTTTATTGTTTTATGACTCATTCACATGTAATTAATGTATTAAATCACTTTCATCCGAGTCGAATATCGTAATCAATCATTAAATTCACCCACGAATATTAACGACTTGCAATTCTGGCTTCACAGCCAGAACTGAGCCAAGGAACAGACGCAGCGACTGTTGCGCCTCTTACAGAGGGCGCAGCTCTGCTGCGCCTGTTCCTGGTTGATTTCTGTCTCTGAACTCCGTTGTTGTCTTGACCTAGTTTATTAATTACGTATTTAATTAACTATTATTCGTATTATCACCTTAATTCCTGTTCGTTAATTCGTTTGTTTATTCTTTCTCAAATTATCCGTTTTAAAGGTATTTTCGACATAAATCATTAATCCGTTGTAATTATTGTAATCTTCATTATTGTATTGTTGTATTTCTTTTATCGCATTGCTTGCATGCTCTCACATGCAATCAACCTTAAATTCCTACTTTGACATTTATTGTATGTTAAATTAATTGTTCACCGACTTAGTTAATTTCTCACATGTTAGGATTAAAACTTGGATGTTGCATTGCATGCATATAATCGACGATATATCGAGTATAGACAACTTCCCTAATCATTAGTAGAGGCCGCTATCGAGGCGGGCGGGATTAGGTGTTTAATCAAAAGAGCTTCCTAATACGTACCCTCACCCCTTACTCCAGATCTCTGTGAACATCCGTGTTCATTGGCATCCACGAGAGTCATTCTAGACATAGAATGCTAAGGGTAACGAGTTCTTGGTGTTCATGTCATTACTTTGTGTCTTGACATGACACGAGGTATTCGAACGGTTTCCAATTTTCCACAATAAATTGGTGGCGACTCCACAAATGCAAACGCTTGTTTCCCAAGCGCCCCCGTGGGCCCGCGTCCACAGAGTCACTATCTTCGGCCGAGTCATTTCATCCTACATTCGGACCACGAATCATTAAAACACATCAATGGACAACAAAAGTTGAACTCAAGACATGCCAAGTGGGTGGAATTCTTACAATCCTTCCATTTTTCCTCAAAGTACAAAACTGGCAAGAGTAATGTGGTGGCCGACGCTCTCTCACGACGATACTCATTATTGACTGTGCTCGATGTCCGATTACTGGGATTTGAGGCATTAAAGGATTCCTACGAGCACGATCCCAACTTTGGGGAAACCTTCGAGCTTTGCAAGACCGGGACTCATGATGAATTCATTATCCAAGATGGCTTCCTCTTCAAGGGTAATAGACTTTGCGTTCCAAAACTTCCAACACGAGAGCTCCTTATTCGAGAAGCCCACGGAGGTGGACTTGGAGGACATTTTGGAGTAAATAAAACCATGGATATCCTCAAAGAACATTTTTATTGGCCGCAACTGCAAGGAGACGTACAAGCGATAATACGAAAATGTGTCACCTGTCACGTGGCCAAAAGCAAATTCCAACCCGGGGAATACATACCCTTGCCTATCCCATGCCGACCTTGGGAGGATATATCAATGGATTTCATTGTGGCATTACCTCGAACTCAGAGAGGCAAAGATGCGATCATGGTGGTGGTCGACCGATTTTCTAAGATGGCCCATTTTATCGCATGTCACAAGACCGACGACGCCAGCAATGTGGCAGATTTGTACTATCGAGAAATCATGCGTCTCCACGGGATCCCAAGGACGATCGTTTCCGATCGAGATTCCAAGTTCCTAAGCTACTTCTGGAAAACGCTGTGGAAAAAAGTGGGAACCAAACTCTTGTTCAGCACCTCGCATCATCCTCAGACGGACGGACAAACGGAGGTGACAAATCGCACTCTTGGGACGATGCTGCGAAGTCTTGTGAGCAAAGCTCAGAAAGATTGGGACTTAAAACTCGCTCACGCCGAGTTCGCATATAACCGCTCCCCAACGTATGCGACAAAGCACTCTCCATTTGAGGTCGTATATGGCATCAATCCGTACTTACCACTAGACCTCATTCCCCTACCCAAGGATGAACTCATTCACAAGGATGTTGAGTCCAAACCAAAATCAATGATCAAGCTGCATGACCAAGTCCGGGCGAGAATCGAGAAAATTAATGAAGTATACAAGCGCAAGGCAAACAAGAACCGCCGACCAAGATCTTTCAGCGAAGGGGACCTCGTGTGGTTACACCTAAGGAAGGACAGGTTTCCGAACAAACGCAAAAACAAACTCATGCCACGTGCGGAAGGTCCTTACAGGGTAATATCAAAGGTAGGCGACAACGCATACAAGATCGAACTACCCGGAGAGTACGGAGTGCACGCTACCTTCAACGTCGGGGATCTATCTCCTTATATCGATGACGATGGAATCAAGGAATTGAGGGTAATTCCTTTTCAAGAGGGAGGAGATGACGCGGATATGGACCCAATAGAGGAAGTTATGCTCAACTTAGAGAACCAAGCAGAACCAAGCCCGAGTAATACATTTTTTATGCACAAAGATTGGATGGGCTCAAATAAAAGAAAGGAAATATGTGCGATTGAGGCTCAAGACCCGCGAGAACCTTGATGTCGTGTGGGAACAAGAGAAATGCCGTGTGGGAACAAGTGGAGGAGCCGAAATGTGACGGCACCAAGGGGGGGGGGGGGGGAGAATCCAATTTTATATTTTTACATTTTCAACCTACTTTGAATAAAAGTTGACAAAAAGGTCTAGGTTGTAAGTTCTATGTATTCATTCATCCTAGAACTTACAAACTAGCATTAAATGCTTGCTTGGAGGCCAAGGTTTTTGTCCTATATAAAGGACCTAGCCTCCGCATTTGTAATCCATCAAAGAACTAAGAAAAACCTTTAGAGAGAGAAACTTGAGTTTCAATCTTTTTCAAAGAGTCGATGCTTTCGAGTCTGGCCTTGAACTAAGGACGCGCTCCGCAGTTTAAGTTGAATTACTTGACGCATTTTCGAGTAATTCCCCATTGTTATCGCTATAGGTCTAGTGATAGCAAATATCCCATTGGTTCGATCTTCTCACAAGAAATCAAAGCAAATATCCTTTCATTCTTGCACAACATAAACACAAAAACAAAACAAAAAGACTTCCGCTTCGCCCAAAATGCCTCAAGTGACACGATCAGATCGGGTTGCACCTAGTGCATTCGGATCTCCCGCTTCACTTGAATTCACAATTCAATCTTCCGCTACGTATACGCATCATGAAGTACTCTCCAAATATGCATAGACTCTAGTAACCAACCTTTTGTTCCCTTAACAAATGACAATGAAGCATATATTTTCTCTTTTCTTCTTTTCTTTCAATTTTTTGAATTTCTTTCTTCTTTTTTTTTTCTTTCTTTTTTTTCTCTTTCTTCTTTTCTTTTGCTTCATATTTTTCTTCTTAATCAACATAAAGGATACAACACAATTGCTACAAGATTTAAGCTACTACCCACATGACATAAAAGTCCCAATCCCAACCAAAGTAGCAAAATTAGACATAAAACTCAAGCAACTACGACTGTCCCGAAAAGGTAGGCAAATTCTAGATTGTAGCTATGAAGGTAGGATATGAAATGGCTGTAAGGGTTCAAACGGGCTAACAAAAAGGATAATGTATGGCTTATTTGAACAGTAAGAACCGCCTAACCTCATGTACTTAATCATATGAATGCGCAAAAAGTTAAGAAACTAATGTCACATTTATGCAGTTTGATATTACACATTCCACAAGGAGAACCACACTCTTTAGCCTAATTGACAAATGAGACCAGTTTATCGATGTTCATGGCCTAGAAAGCTCAATAGACCTCAGAAATTTAATTGGTTTACCAACATAATATTGTCAAATTTACTTGGCATAAGGCATATTGTTACGGTCAAGACTTGAGTTATGAGCTTTGTTTTCAGAAATAACATGTCAAAACAATGTACATGGACAACTTATGTGGGATTCAAATGCAAAGACAAAGCAAATTATCATCATTAATATCAAAATTCACCAAGACTCGACCTAAAACAAAGGAAAAACATAATATAAAGGCACACAACAGAAATTAAATCACACAACATAATTAAAGACTCCTCCCCCAAACCTAAATGTCACAGTGTCCTCATTGTGACGCCTACAGCATAACAATCACACAAAAAATTTCAGCAACCTAAAGGACACAACTAACAAAAGGAATGGAAAAGAAATAGATAATACAATAAAAGTAGATACAAGGGAAGAGAATACCGGATAAGAGCGTAGGCGTTCCCCCAAACCAGCTACAAAAATAGGGGAAAATAATCAATCGCGCAATCCCGTACAAGCCAGCTACGTTTTTACACCCAAAAATAAAGGTACTCGATCGAGTTCATCACCACTCGATCGAGTACTCTTTTAGCGAGCAAATTCCTGCATTTAAAACAAATGCTATGGCACAATCAATACAACTTAAAGCACGTAATAGTAAATCAAAAAGTAGCGCATGTGCTACACACAAACATAAGTAGCACCAATATATAGTCCAAGCAAAGAAAATAAGCAATGAATAAAGTTCTGGCTCATCAAACTCAAAGTCTAATATAAAATATGAGCAAGTATGTCCACTTCAATTCATCATCATGAGGAAGGATATAGGGCTCTTCATCCGTCATAGGAGCTTCATCAAAAACTTTGACGGGTTCCTCTTTGAAAATCTCGACCTCCAAGGCATCCAATTCAGCTTATATATCAACATTGTCATCAAAGCTATAATCCGGCTCAGGATAAGGCTCATCTCCATAAATAAACTTCTCTATTTCATCTACCTCCTTGCTCCATGGTCCTGACGCAGCATCAGGGGCGTCGAACTGATTCCTCTCAATCCACAAAGTAAAGGAATCATGAAAAGATGGATCAACAACATTAAGCATATAACATGGAGCTACTGAGTGAGGATGCTTTAAAGCGTTATCAAGAACAAATTTATTATGTCATCCCCAACTCTTAGTGTCAAACTACCATCCCTAACATCTATGAGTGCTCCTGTAGTGTGAAGGAGCGGTCTACCTAGAATAATAGGGACTTGAGAGTCCTCGGCCATATCCATAACGATAAAGTCAACTGGAATGAAATATTTCCCTACTCTAACTAGCACATCCTTTAAGACACCCATAGGCTTCTTTAAAGATCTATCAGCCATTTGCAAGGTCATATTAATGACACGTAGTTTACCCATATTTAACTTTGTACATATAGAATACGGCATGACACTAACACTAGCCCCTAAATCGCAAATGGCTTTATCAATAGCTATACTACCAATATGACAAGGAATAGAAAAACTCCCTAGATCCTTTAGCTTTGGTGGTGAGTTAGCTTGTAATGCGGCCGCACACTCTTGAGTGAATGCTACCGTCTCAACTTCATCAAAAGACTGCTTCTTTGATAAGATCTCTCTCAAAAACTTAGCATACGCCGACACTTGAGTTACCAATTCAATAAATGGCACACTCACTTGAAGATTCTTCACTACCTCCATGAACCTCCTGAACTGTTGTTCAAGCTTAGACTTTTGCAATCGTTGAGGAAAAGGTAGTTGAATTTTAATTGGCTCAGCTTCTTTTGCTTTAGAAGTAGCTTTGGAAACATTATCGCCAGTTACAGGGTGTACTCGATCGAGTCCAGTGGTCACTCGATCGAGGATCCTATTTTCTTCCAATGTCGTAGCTGAAACACGCGAAAATTTGTCAACTGGGGGGTGTGTAGATACCCAGTATCTGCTGAGACTCCAACAAACACCCGATGATTATCAGACTACAACATGCTTTGGAATCGCGGCGTTTGATCGACAGTTTGTGTACAACTTTACGTCGGAAAACTTAAAACGATTTCGAAAATAAAACATTTCAAAAATACCTGGAGTGTTTAATGCACGATGACGGGGTCGCAATGACACTAACTAGAGTCAAAACCGACACCGGACCAAAAACCGACTCAAAAATTCAAATCTCGACTCCAACAACGAGTCAAACCGAGTCAACCACAAAAAACAAACCTTTTCAAATCTTCTATGTTAAGGTTTCCCAGAATCTTACATAGTTAAGTACCAAACATGTTCATCCAAATCCTAGGATAGAACAAATCATGATTGCTCTTGTGTGAAAGCGACAAGACAACTCGAAGACCCGCGACGTGGCTCGCGCCTCTTCGAGCAGCCCAGGTGGCCACGTCGCTCAAAACTCACACAACTACTCATTTTCCTATAAATACCCCTCAAATGCCCCCATTTGAGAAGACACGCGAGTGTCCGCCCCCTCTTTTCTCCCTTAAAATTCTCAACTCGACTTCTTAAGTCACAATCCGACGCGTATTTGCGACCTACCGATCGTAAATACAAGCCTTACACATTGTTTGGTACCGTCATCGTGCATTAAATCACTTGTCCGACCACTACACCGTCACTAATCTTAAAACACTCTTTTTACTTACCAAAACGGTTTTAAACCGAGTTTTTTTCGACCAAACGAGTTGTTACACTTACGTCGGTCACTCGCCATAACCAAACATGTAAGTATGAGGGTGTAAAAATCCTTCTTTTATCATGTTTTTATTTGTTTCATGACTATAACATGCTAAAACATGCATAACACGATCCAAAACATGGGATAAACGAGCCAAAACTGATTTTTGGCCTGAGACAGAAGCCTCTTGGTTCGCCGGCTTGCCCGCGCCTAAATGGGGTGTCCAGGTCAGAATTCAACCGTGTTTGTTCTCGTCTTTCCCCTTTAATTCATTTTCATATTTGTAATCGGTTTTTACCATTTCAAATATTTTCAAACCCCTTTTACTTTATTTCATTTGTTTTAACCATAAAACATTTTTCACCCTTGGTTCCTCATACCATGACGGTTAAATCCGTGTTTCGGTGATAATATTTGGTTAATGACATTTAAAAGGTATTTAAACCCTTTTATTTCATTTCTTTACATTTTGGGAGGTATTTTAAAGCCTTTCATCATTTCTTTACATTTTCAAAATAAACATATTAGTCACCAACACAAAGTCATCCTTGGTTCTACATACCATGCCGGATTTTAACCCGGGTACGATGATGAATATCGACTAATTACATTCAAATGAACTTAAAACAATTAGTTCATAATCATTTTCAAAACTATTCATGTCAAGTTTGCAAAGTCGAACCCGACACCGAATATTATCAAAATAATGATGATTATTCGAGTCTCGTTCCTCAAAGCAACAAATCAACAAATCGGGTCAAATGCCCATTTTTCAATACGTTTTATAAATGTTTTTCAAAAGGTCAGAACACGGCATATCACCGTAGGTTGACCCGCGCCTAAAACAGGCCTTTCAATTCTTATTTTCAAAACCAGGGGAGGCCCCTTTACACTGTCGGCTGGCTCGCGCCTCATGTAGCCGTCTGGTACAGGGCCTGTTCCCTTTCCAGCATTAGTCTAGGACGATCCCGACTCCGGTTAGCCCGGATATAGGACGGATCAGATAATTATTTGTTTATTCAAAATCATATTTGCAAAATTCTTTACTAAGATAAATGGATCACGTTATGCACCATAGACATAATACGGTAAATGGATGTTTAATTCCCGTCTTGCATGCAAATCAACCATAAATCCAACTCGACATCTTATACTTGATACTTGGATTAAATCAACCGACTCAGAAAGCTCTCACATGTTAGGTTTAAATTATTGGATGCGCATTCATGCATTTAAACCGTTTTATCAACTTTTGCATTCAACCAACCAAGATCGATCAAGAGAGGCCGCTCATCAAGGGCGGGATTGGGTGTCTGATTAAAGGGCTTCCCAATACGTACCTTCACCTCTTACTCGAAACTTTGGATAGTGGACGACCTTATCCGGGCGTTTAGAGTCATTCTAGAGATAGGATGCTAAAGAGGGACGATTTCTTTATCTTTAGTACCTATGTCAAACGCTGCTTTGTGCTTCGATTTGACCGAGGTATAAAGTGGATTTAGAACGGGTTCCAAGCATCCCACAAATGCTTGGTGGCGACTCTGAACATCTCTAATCGTTTCGAGACCCTTACCGAGACGAAACCGACCGATCTAAAACGATCCGGTCGAAAGCATTTTTACGCCGCCGAGCGTGGCTTTCAAAAGACCGCTGTGTGTCCACAGATCGAAGTGGGCTTGCAGGTGGGCCGCGTCCACAGGGTGTCCTCAATCGAGCCCGTGTTGTACTCGATCGAGCTCGTGCTTACTCGATCGTGGAACTAAGCTGTTCATCGTTTTTTCGCTTTTCTTCTTATACCGTGTTTGATCTTTGCTTAATTCTTTCTTGTCATCACTTAGCTTGAGATTACCCAATTCCTTATGATGCATGTAACTAACCTCATCTTCAATAATGGGCACATCCGGACTTTGATAAGTGGTACTGCTCCTCAAACAAATAGCATTAACTTTCTAATGTGCTTGCTTACCTTGAGGAGGAAGATTTCCGGACTGTTTTGAAGGATTTTGAGACGCTATTTGAGCAACTTGAGTATCCAACATCTTGTTGTGAGCTATTAGTTCGGAAATCTGAGTTATTTGCTTTTGTTGAATCATCAAACTTTGTTGCAATAGAGCTTTCATCTCAGCCATCTCATTACTTGGAGCTTGAGGAGGAGGTTGCATCTGTTGAAAACCTCCTTGATTTTGCCTAACAAAATTCCCTTGTGGTTGATTACCATGATTTGGAGGAATAATATAAGCATTCTGTTGTGGGGCTTGAGCATATGCATTCTGACTCCTTTCAGGGAAGAAGTTAGAATAGGGAGTACCTTGCTTGAAAGACTGGAAAGCATGGACTTGTTCAATGGTACTCATATACTTGGCCGTAGTGTGGCCATCAATCTCACCTCTCGCAAGAAACCTCTTGTTGAACCATATGAACTATTTCTTGCTTATTACCCAAAGACTAAGGTGTCTTTAACTCAGCTATTTGAGTCGTTAAGGCCTCCAACTGTGCCGCAATAACATTGTCTGAACCACTTCCTCTCTTACTACCTCTAGGGTTACCATACTCACCAGTGTGAGTAGCTATATGATCAATCAACTTCCAAATATTACCGTCATTAGTATTATCCTGGAATCACCCATTGGCAGCAGAATCAAGCAAAGCTCTGTGATCTTCATACAACCCGTTGTAAAACTGGTTGCAAAGGAACCGAATCTTGAAGCCATGATGGGGGATGGATTGAACTAGCCTCTTGAAACGAACCTAGGCTTCATTAAAATCTTCGTCATGACCTTGTTTAAAACTCGTGATCTAGCTTCTAAGAGCATTAGTCTTCTGCGGTGGAAAATACCTCTTGTATAATGCAAGAGCTAGTGAAGTCTAGTTATTGATTGCGTCGGTCTCCATATCCAAATTACGTAGCCATTCTGATGCATCATCTCTCAGGGAGAAAGGAAAAAGAGTTTGTTTGACTTGATCTTAAGTCACCCCAGCTGTCAAAGGAATAGAACAACAATCTATGACAAATTTCTCCATGTGCTTGGCGAGGTCTTTCCAGCTTTTCCTCCAAATAGATTTAGGTCTACCAGGCTTATGTAGGACGGTTTGATCTCAAAGGTCCCTTTATCAGTGGTAGGGAGCTTAAAGCCTTTAGGAATAGAATAAATGGTGGGTTCGGAATGACTTGCCAAGTTCGGCGTCTTCAATGTTGTAGGAGTAACAGGAGCAGAAATAAGTGTGTCCTCTTCAAAGGACGAATCTTCTGCGAAATTAAACCGCTCGTAGTCAAGTGTACTCAAGTCTTCCACCTGACTTACTTCTCTCTGACATTTTCGTCTATAGTGAAAAGTCATCTCTGGCTCAGGATCAAAAGGTACAATCTCCGACCTGTCAGACCTGGGCATACACGAAAACAACAAGAAAATATCAAACTGTCTCAAGGAATTGATGCTCCCTGAGACAAAAGACAAAAATAAACAAAAACAAACAGAAAAATTGTTGCCTCCTCGGCAACGGCGCCAAATTTGATAAGGTTATTTTCAGTCGTTGCCCTATCAAAATAAATCCTAAATTACTAATAACTGGTAGCTAGTGGCAAGAAAGGGTCGAATCCTGATGTGACTCATATTTGTGCTCATTTAGTCCCCGAATTAGCCTCGTTCCCATGCTTTCTAGCGACTATTAGGGTCATTTCTTATCTTTAGTTCCCTATTTTGCATATTCTTTGAGGTTTTGTGTCCTTGGTAGGAGATGATTGCTAGCCTTGCATTTATGGAGCTAAATGGATCGCATCTAATGACCAAGCATCGAAGAGGAGACCAATACTAAAGGCCTAAGCAAATAAATCAAGTGAATTGGGCAATGATGAAGATCCCCACGGCCCTAAGACAGTCCCCACGGATTGTTAGGCAGCCAAGAATAAGAGGAAGAACCCTGTCCCGGGATCCGGGCATCCCGAGCTCAGGACGAGCGTCCAAGCCCAGGATCTGAGCGTCCCAAGGCTCAGCTCGAGCGGATTCCCTTACAGTCCCGAGCATTCTCAAGGCCAGGACGCGCGTGTCCCTGAGGACTAGCTACTCAGGCCGCGCATGTCCCTACAGTATTTGCAAATCGTCAAGCTTCTCTTAGGGTCTTAATCGTCATTTAAGCCCTTAGTAATCCTAATCCTTGTACTTAATTTTAGTATAAATACCCTATTGTACTATCTAGATGATAATGAATCTTAGAATCAAGTCCTAATCTCCTTCTAAATCTCTTAATTTAGTCTTAATCCAAGTTGTAATACACATTTTAATATTAATCACATCTTAATCTTTCCTTAATCTCTCAATTGTTCTTAGTTTTAGTTGGGTAATTAGAAGATTATTTGGGGTTTATTGGAGGATTGACAACTCTCTATCAATCATCAAGTTTCCTTATATTATTCTTTACTTTATTATTTCGATCATCTCAAGTTGGTATAATCCCTTTTACCTTTGCTTAATTATTGCTATTTACATTACTTATTCATCATGTTTTGCTTTGTTAATATGATTGACATCCTTATTAGCATGTTAAACTTGATCATGAGTGAGTAGTTTCTTAAGCTAGGGTTAATGTATGGGGAATTAGGGGAATCAATCATGGGATTAGATCTATGCTTAATTTAATATGCTTTCATAATTGAATGCTTGCTTGTTGTTATTTCAACTTATGCACATGTTATGTTTGATGAAATGCTAGACTATGAAACCTTGCATTTACACATCTCCTATCTATTCAACAAGACTTGTAAGATATAAGCCAACCCAAGCCTTGTTAGACCATGCATAGAGTTGAATAGGAAGAGACTAAGTCGACTTGTAGGTGTTGTAAAGTCTTGATCGACTCGGCTCCGGGACCTAAATCTTCCTAGGAATTGTAGGATATACACTAACTCGATTCCATCATAACAATAAGTTGCTTGCATCTATTTGCGAACATGTTTGTATGATCTATTTCCATAATTCCCTTATGAACCCATGACACCCTAGTGCCCTTAATCAATTGTTTACAAACCCCTTTAATTGCTTTACTTTGTTTTCATTAATTTGCATTCATCTTGTTGATTAGTTTAGATTGCATCTCATTTTAACCCAAATTTGTGACACTTTAAGACATAACTACTTGCAATCGAAATCTTAAATTGATACCTGTCCCTTGGGATCCGACCTTTGCTTATAACTCTACTAAGAGTATTTTTTAAAGATATAAATTTATTTTTGGTGAAAATCAATAACGACACACACACGACTAGCTCGACACCAAATCCACAGGGAGGTGAGTTAATTAATCTAGTCTGTTTATATTTAAGTTCGTCATAAAGGTAACAATTTTATGGGGTTTGTTTGTTGATTTCTATGACTAATTGCAATGAAAGTAAATAAAGACGAGTTCAATAATATTAAAAGAGTCTAGGGATCGGGTTCACTAGGTAGTCATCCAAGGGTAAGATTTAATTCATTGATTAAGCAATTTATATTATTTAAAGTCATACGGTTGGTCGATTCTAATATGTATTTTTAGATCTAAACTTAACATGTGATCTCTATTATTAAGTAAGTCTAAATTCAATTATCGTGACCTATACTAGTCTTAACCCTGTCGGTGAAAATTTAAGTTTGCAAGACTAATTAACCAATTTTGATCAGTAATTAATTAATTAGATGTAAAACAATAATTGAACAACAATCAAAAGCAATTTAACAATCAATTTATTAGTTAACCCTTTTCTAACAACCTAGATCCCCTTTCACCCTAGAATATAAATTTAGCTACGCATACTAACGGTAATAACAACAATAATATGAATGAAAGACATAATTGCAAACATAAAAGATGAACAATAACAATTGAATAGATAGAAGAAAGATTAATAATAATATCGTAATAAAGGAATGCTTAAATCCGAAAGTAAGAACAATAAACTAAACTAAGAGTTTTAGAGAGTTTTCTAGGGTAAAATAAACGTAGCTAGGTAAAACAAAGCGTCCATAAACATAGGGTACGAATTGGGTATTTATAGTAAAACATGACCGACTTAAGGAAATTGCGAAAATTTTTGGAAAATAGTGTGTACTCGATCGAGCCTATGTGCACTTGATCAAGTACACTACGTCCTCGATCGAGCCAGCTTGTAATTGATCGAGTATTCTTCTTTCTTAGCTCTTTTCTTCGTGTTGTCTTCTTAACTTCTCTTCCTTCATTCTTATGGATTCCCGTGCCATACTTTGTGTATTCCTTCATGCCACTCCGCGATGCCCATTTCATTCCTTTGCTCCTCAAATACATTATTCCTGCATTAAACACCGAATAGCGGAAGTATCGACATTCTAGCATAAAAGGCATGAAATCAATATAAACTAGCACGAAAACCGAATCAAAAGTAACCAGGGGGAGACATAAATATGCATATAATTATGACTCATCAGTACTCGAATTAAATCGACATGGCATGTATTTTAGCCAAGGGTGACATGCAATATGGTTAAGACAAAGAGGAAAATAAAATGGAAAGTGCTTGATATGAACTAATTACGTTAAGTTCATTGCTTTGTAATTAGCTGATATTTATCATCGTACTCGGGGTTAGACCGACATGGTATGTAGAACCAAGGATAATTATAAATATGCCTAAAATTCTTACAAATGTGAATAAAAGAGGAAAATTGTTAAAATGAGGACAAGAGTGTTAAAATAACCTTTAAGGTGTAATTAACCAAATAATGTCACCGAATCACAGAATTAACAGTCATGGTATAAAGAACCAAGGGTGATTATGATTTATGGTTAAAAATGTTTTATCATAAAAATGATTTTAAATGGTAAAAACCGTTTTAAGAAAGGAAAGAAAAATGAAATAAAACATTGAGGAATGATGAAATCAAACACGTTGAGTTCTGACCTACAAAGCCATATGAGGCGCGAGCCCCTAGGCGAGGCAACGGGCTTTTGTCTTAAGTCAAAACTTGGTTTTGGCTTGATCTTTCCAAGTTTTCAATCATGCTATGCATGTTTTATGATGTTGAAGTCATGAAAACAGTAAAGAGAGCATGAAACAAGAGGATTAATTACACCCTCATACTTACATGTTCATTTGCTTGACGAGAAATCGACAAAGTGTAAAACTTGTGAGTCGGAAAGCTCGATTTGAAAAACCGTTTTGTAAATATGGAGTGTTGCTCTGTTTTAGTGTGAGTGTAGTTGGTCGAAGTGGTAAGCCAAGTGTTTTTAATGCACGATGACGGTACCAAACAATGTGTAAGGCTCGTCTTTTCAATCGGTAGGTCGAAAACTCGTGTCGGTTTTGTTGGAAATCTATATCTCATTTCTTAACATATTCTTATATGTTTCAAATTTATTTAGTCATAAAATAAATTACTAATCTTATGCATGCAAACATCAATAAAAGAATATAAGAAAACATTTTCTCACCATATGAAATTCGGTCATATTGGGCACCAACAAGATCTCCTTCTTGTTAGTTCTCGAGTTTTCCATTAATGGATGAACATTCTTGACTTCAAATTAGAAGCCCTCCAATTAGTTGCACCCAAGACAATCCCTTAAACCCACAAATAAACATGTACTAGATGTTCTTAATGTAGTTTACCTTAAAATCTATTACTAATACTCATATACTACTTTTAGTATTATTAGTGTTTGATTTAAACAAATTAGATTCACAAAAATGAATTTTGTGAAGAACAAGAGAGATAAGGGAGGTTTTTCATAAAAAGTAAGAATGAATTTATTAGAGAAAATTATCTCTAATTTTCTATCTACAAAAGCGGTTGGGAGGGCTATTATGTAGTCAAATTTATCTTCCCAATTTGCTTTTGTTCTTCACAAGAAAAGCTAGCTAGTAGTAGGTGTCATCATGATGTTTATTTTATTATTTAAATAACAAAAACCATCAAAACCCACTTACTACATATAAAACCGGTTTTCCATGTAATATGGGGTCCATTTTATTTTTGTCAATTGTACAATTGTATGTCATGTGACATGTGACATGTCTTATGTCATGTTTTAATTTAAAATGCATATTTAACAAATTAAATATCATTTACAAATTAAATAAATCATATTTAACAAATTGACTAGTAATATAAAATTACTTTCTCATAAAAGGGTCATTTAATTACTAGTTAGTATAATTCACAATATCTTGTAATTATAACTAACTTATCATTATCATCTCGCGTATTTCGCAAACACCGATTAATTTTAGTAATATAACTTCTTAAATTACTAAATGAAATCTCATTTAATCACATTATAATAAGATGTCATTATTCTCTCTCTTATAATAATTTGTTCAATTTTAAGGAATTAATTAATCAGATCGGTATAATTAATTAACTTTTCAATTAAGGGAATTGTCCTTTAGGTGTGACCTCAAGGATCAATCGATCACCACCGTCGCACGACAGTAATGTCAAACTCTAGCCAGCCAATCATTACCGATATGTGTGGACCAGTTGACTATATATGTAATGTATCATCCCTTCCGTATTCTTGGTATGAGATTTAATAATGATATTTAAATCATGTGATCGCACTATTGTTGAGGACACATTTCCCAACAGGTTTTTGACTTTAGAAGTCGAGGTCTAGAATTTTAAGGGAGAAAGAACGAGCGGACTCTCGCGTGGTCATAAATGGTGGTGCTTGAGAGGTATTTATCGAGGAATGTGTGGTGTTGTGCATTTTGAGCGACGTGGCCATACTGGCCACCCAAAGAGGCGCGAGCATGTGGGCGATACAAGGGTTGTCATTTCCTTTTCGCAAATTTGGAATTTGTGTTTTGTTCTATCCCAGGGTTTGTTAGGATGTGTTTTGTAGTTGATTGTGTTTGCTTAGTCATGTAAACTCGATCGAGAATTTAACCATCGCGACTCGATCGAGTATGGAAACACTCGATCGAGTGACTTTAGCTTAAGCTCTTCTTCGTGTCTTCTCTTCTCATTTTCTTCTCGATTCTCGTGCTATTCTTTCGTGCTCCGTCTTACCGACTCCGCGGTGCTCCATATTGTCCAATTGTTCCACAAATGCATCTAATCCGCATTAAAACACCAAAAGGCGAAATTATCGACATTCTAATGTAAACGGCTTATAAACAACATATTATAGCACAAAACCGTCTAAAAGTAACTAAGGGAGAGGCATATAAATGTATATAAATATGACTCATCAATAAGCACGAAAACCAAGAAGAACTGAAGAAGAGAAGAGAAGAAGACACGAAGAAGGTGTGTGTATACTCGGTCGAGTCGTGATGACGCGTAGTCGATCGAGTGTTGCTATACTCGATCGAGTGTCCAGCTTTATTCCACTTTCCGCAAAACTTTCTTAAGTCGGTTTATTTGTTTTAAAAATAGGAAGTATTTTTACATCAAAAATTCCTAGATTTAGTTTTGGCTACTATTGTTCTTAGATTTACACACTTGTTCATCAGATCTTTCTTATGGTAATCATTCAATCTTCCTTTCATACTTATGTGCTGTTTGACCAAGCTTTAAAAGTGCTTTTCTAACTTAAAAAGCAATAGCTAGGCCAAACACTATAAATTAGGGATATGAAAAACTACTTTTAAAAAGTTAAAAACTGATTATTGACCTCAAAAAGTAGAAGTAGATATTTTCTACTTCTCATTCTACTTTTCACAAAAGTGCTAAACACCCAATTATTTTGCGCATTTTTTTTGCCTACAACAAACCATTATCTCATATGATGTATTATGGTGTGTTTCATTTTCTCTCTTCTCTCAATTCTTTGCTTCTTTCACATGTACTCATCAAAGTAACATGTAATTAATCGTCTACTCCAACTATTTTTTACTGCTACAATCTTACTTCTATGATCTTATATACTCCCTCCGTCCCAATAATTTATTTACCGTTAATTAAAATATCTGACAAAGAATATAAAAGGTAAACAAATGAATGAGATGAAGGAAATAACTATCAATAAACATGATTAATAAATAAAGAAAAAAAAGCTGGATAGAAGTGGTCAGACCAAACATATAATTTTTATAAGGAGGGTTTTTTTACAAAAGTGTGGCCAAACAACAATTTTTTTTTCCCAAAAAGTAACTTATAAATAAACTCCTTTTAGAAAGCAAAAGTTATTTTACACAAGCAAGGCCAAACAACACCTTAAAATTGTTGTTAGAAGGGGGTTAATTAATTGTTGTTTTAAATTTAGGGTGAAAGGGGATATATGTTGTTAGAAGGGGGTTAATTAATGAATTAATCGTTAAATTGCTTTAGTTGTTGTTCAATTGTGTCTTAAATCTAATTGATTAATTACTGGCCAGGATTAATTAATTAGTCTTGCAAATTAGGATTATCACCGACCGGGGGTTAAGACTAATATTGGTTGCGAAAAATTGAATATACTGGCTTAATGATAGCCACCGCATGTTAAGTTTAGATTTAAAAGGCATATTAGAGTCGACCGATCATATGACCTTAAATAACTTAATTATTTTTTTAATTAATTAAATCCCACCCCCGGATAATTGATCTAGAAAACCTAATCCGTATACTCTTTTAATATATTTGAATTCATCTTTATTTATATATGCAATTAGTTATAGTTAAACAAACCAACCTTCAAGAGATTGTTACATTTAGGACAAATTATTACATTAACAAATAGATTATTACCGTCTCCTTGTCGATACCATAACCTACTTATCGCTGACTACTAGTTTACTTTGATTTAGGGGACACGATTTTACTCTTGTCAGGTGGCTGCGACTCCAACTGGTAGAATACTAATTGAGGCTATCTAATTGGTGGTTGTTGGTGTGATTGCGGTAACTCCTACAAGGACATTAGGAGGTAACTCCTACAAAGACATTAGGAGGGTACTTGCTGGTAGGTCGGGCTGTAGATTCATGGGTGACGACTGAATTTTGGTTGCTACCCGACATGATGGTGAATGACTTTATGGTAGTTTGGCTACATAAATCAATCACTAAGCCCCACGGGCGGTCACCATTTTTTTTTGTTGGGCAAAAATTTATCATTTAATTTCGTTAAGAAATAAAATTACAATTTGCAAATTCAAGCGAGAAGGTTACTCTAAAAAATAAAAAAATCCCATATAGGGTATTCAAAATTGTCTCTCTCCCGTATACGGTATATCCCGCCTCTAAATTCAAAATTCATTTGAGAATTTGAGAACTTAAATACCAGTCTCTACAGTGAGGTAGCGGAACAAAAGCAACATAAAATTAAGGAAAAATCCAGATAAACACAGCCAGCGAATTTGGTACGACAATGGCTGAAATCGATCAGGAGAAGCAATTAACTCGCAAAATCGCCACCATTTTCGAAGAAAGCAAAGTTTCATACGCTACTCACAATCGAAAACTCAAGGAACTTTCAATTCTCAGATCTACTTCTTCTTCTTCGCCCAACAATTTCTTCACTTGCTTCTGCAAAGCGCTTTCACCTCTATTCCTTTTCCAGCGTCGAACTCCCTCCGCTGAACGCATTGTTCGCTTTGCTTCCGCCTTCGCTTGCTTCGCTGACTCCAAAAATGCCGTTGTTGATCACTCTTTTTTCGAAGATTTCATGTCCTTTCTTCTCTCCGCCGTCTCTTCAGCTAACAAAACTGTTAGGTTTCGCTCTTGTCAGATTATTTCCGAGGTATTATTTTATTCTTTTGTTATTCATTTCAATGAATTCAACAATTACTTTACTATTTAACCCGCTTTCGCTAGGGTTTTAGTATTACACTGTAAAATTATGGCTGTATGATCTGTCTTTATTATTTTGAAAATTAATCCCTACCTCTCAGTCTCATTTTTTACCTTTATATTCTTTTTGAGGGGTATTTTAATCGAAAGGTAAACAAATGTTTTGGACGGAGAGAGTACTTGGGTTTCTGTTTGGTCCGCAACTATGTTTGTCAAAAAAGTAATTTATGATTTTTAAGGTATACCTTCTGATTTTAAATGCTGAATTCTATGTATTGTCGTAATGATTCGGAATGCTATCTTTTTGGGTCTTTTTGTGAGCCAATTGAAGTACCCCCTGGTGTTGCTAAATTATGGATGTCACATAGGAAATCCAGAATCATTTCTCTTAGTCCTTAGCTGCGTTTTCAGTTAATTGTTCGTCAATTTTCTTAATTCTTGATTCCTTAAAGTTGGAGTCGGATAGGCGTGGTGTATTGGTTCTGACAATTGGACTATAGTGTAGCATAGTGGCTCTTGTATGTTATCTAAGACGTTTTAATGGGAATATATTTTATGAAAGGAAGAGTGTTGGCCATTGTATTCTCAAATCAATTATGGGTATACCATAAGGGTGTTCTATTTTTACTTGTGAAATTTCCATTGAAAGATTTAAGACACAATGTCTGCAGTAGTTAACAGAATCTTATTAGTTCTCTTCAAACAGGAGCTAATCATTTCATTGATAAGTTGTGCAATGCAACAAAGAGTAACCGGTGTTTAGCTTGTACAAAAATGTTTGGTGGGAATGTACCATAAAAAACCAACAATGTTTTTCTTAGATGATGTCTTTCTTCTTTGCTTTCTTTTCGTTGGTCTTGTTGAATCCCAAGAAGTTTAGACTAATATCAGCCTTTCTAAACTCGTGCAGTTCCGTAATTCATTAAATCTTTTAGGGGAAGGTTTTGTAATAATTTACAGCAAGACTGTCTACAATTAAAACTAAAGGAGCCAACTAAGTAACAAGAATCACTTGTCAATATTAAAATGGTCATTTACTGTAAGAAAAGGGTCACTGACTATATTAGAACTTAGAAGAGCCATTATTGTGGTGTGACTTCAATTTCGAAGTAAAAATTGGTTTCTTGATATTCTTTCTTATTATGAAGCTAACTTGTATGAGAACTTTTGTTCTCAATTTCTCTGGCTAAATTTTGAGTCTTTTCCCCTTGTCCTACTATAGGTTATAATGAGGTTACCAGATGATGCTGAAGTGAGCAGTGAGCTATGGGATCAGGTGATAGACAGCATGATGATTCGGGTTGGTGACAAGATTCCAATAGTTCGTACATATGCAATCAGAGCTCTCTCACGTTTTGTTAATGATTCTGAGAATAGTGACGTACTTGAACTATTTATTGAAACGCTGGATTCAGAGCAGAACGCAGTAAGTAACTTCAATTGCCATGCTCTAGCAAGCTGATCAGAAAGTTCTTGTTATATATTTTTCTTAGGTTTGTGGGGGAGGAGTGAGCGGGCTTTTACCCATTAATGTTTGAGTCCTTAATGAACTTTTTCGGTAATACAACTATGCAGGATGTGCGAAAGACAGTAGTTCTATCATTGCCCCCTTCGAATGCAACGTCAACAGTAATCGTTGGCTGTACTCTTGATGTTAGTGAGTCAGTTCGCAAAGCAGCTTATCTTGTATTGGCTAATAAATATCCTCTCCAGAGCCTGAGGTAAATTTATGTTCTATATTTTTATTGGTTAGGATTTTTTAAATTTCTTCTCTTAAGTTAGGTCGACATGTTCTGGTTTTGGAACTCAGATCAATGATTGGTACAAATTCTATCCTGACTGGGTCAGCGTGGGATAGAAAAGATTTAAGTTAAAGCTGGGATACTGGTAACAGAGGCTGTAAACTGCTCTATGACGCGAAGCATCCGCAAATATACAATTTCTCTATCTGTTGGATATTGTATACGGCCTTTAAACTTAATGACTCGTAAATCATGCTACATATGGAGCTGTTCTTCCCTGTCCATGTATTTTATGATCTTGCGGAGCAGGAAATGAAAAGAAGAGTCAACTATTATTAGCCGTATAACTGTCAACAGACAAAACCTATAAATTATTTTGGACCTCAGGCTTGTGTCATTGGATTTTATATAATCTCATAGTTCTACATGGGTTCTTGTTTGGTAGGCTATGTTGTTTTGGCTTTGCTCATCACTTAGGGCTGGTTTGGATACAAATGGAAGGGAAAGGGAGGGGAGGGAAGGGGAGGGGAGGGGCTATTTTAATTTTCCTTGGAGGAGGGAAATATGGGGATCCAATTTCCCTTCCCCTCTAAATCCCCTGGAATTTGCCTCCCTCCATTTCCCTCCAGATCTCCCCATTCAAGCATGCCCTTTGTAGATCCTTTCTTTAATGGAATAATCTAAGAAGGCACATCTCTCCAGATCTGATTTTTGGAAGGAATTCAAAAACGTTTCATGGATTAAGGGGGGCTTATTTGCCTTTTACAGAAGCAACATAGTATTTTTATTTTCCGCCTTGTCTCCATACTCTATTACTCTATTTACCTCTTCAAACTTCTAGTAGTGATTGCCTGGTTGAAGAGTAGGCGTGAAGGGGCAATTTCTGTTGTCACGGGTGGCCATTAGGGAAAGCTGAGGAGGCTTTATATACTAGCACAAGGCATGCAGAATGGTCCCTAGAGTAAAAAATGGCATGTACTAGCACAAGGCAAATCGGCACCTTGTTGATGTTTTGCTAGAACCTGATTGTGGGAGCAACCTTTCATCATGCTTTTGTGATCATATCAATTATCAATGTCTAATCATGTTCACACTATAGTTACCAAGGATTAATCAGACAGTTGGAGTAAGTTTTCACACAACTTTAATACTTAGGTGACATTCTATGGAGTGGGAGTAGGCCAGTTGATGATTCTGGATACTGTTTTAGACAATCTGGAAATAGCATTCTCATTCTCAGGGGCTTTCAGGATTTTGTGGCAACCCTCTCTGTGGCTTTCATGGAGAATTTGCTGCCGTGACTTTATTGAAGTTAATGAGTGATTTGTAATTTGCTTTTGTTATGATTTCTACAGTTCGTGATTGTCAATTTATTTTTTCAACTCATTTTTGTGTATAAAAGCTAAAATAACTTGCTGTAACATGTCGTCAACGATAACAAATCGTTGACATGCAATTATATACTATTGAACTGTTTTCAATAGGAAAATATGAATGAGAATCAGTGTATATTCCTATTTTCCAATGCTAATTTTCCTTCCTTTCCAACATTCCGGTATAATGCTTTTGTGATTAGTTTATGATTTTGCATTTCCCGTTTAAGCAGTATTTTTCATGTGTGAGTTGTGATGTACTTGGTGTAACATGTTAGCGGCAGCAACTCGAGGACAAATTCTCTGAATTAGATATTTGGCCCTCTTATTTCTTATTTGTATCTGATCCATTTGTATTCCGTTCTCCCAGCATCAAACTCAGGACGTTAATACTTCAGCGAGGATTATCTGATAGGTCACAATCTATTGTGAAAGAATGTCTGAAGTTGCTGAAAGATGAATGGTTAAGTAAAAGTTGCAACGGTGATCCTGTTGAACTTCTCAAATACCTTGATGTCGAAACATATGAGAGTGTTGGTGTTTCTGTTATGAGAGCTCTTGTAGAAGGGGGTATGATTAAGCTTGATGGAAGTCAGAGGATACAGCAGTTCAAAGACTCTTCCTGTGGCGAAGCAGGAGGTTTGTTCGTCTATCTTCTATCTTTATATATTTTCACTAATCAAATGTACATATACTTCACATGCAGTATATTTCTTTAGTTATGAGTAGTTACTAATCAATAACAGCTCAACATGCTATTTCCTCTTTTAGGAGTTCCTCCTTTTCAGTTTTTAAATGCATGTGGTGCCATTTTCAAGGTTCCAAGTTGACATCCAATCTCTAATCTTATCATTTGCAGATTCAGAAAATTCCAACCTTACGTTTGAACTATTGGAACCCGAAATAGCTCTCTATTGGAGAGTTGTGTGCCAATACTTGCATTCACAGGCGCAAGTAAGATTCGGTCATTTCTTCTTATATTTACGGATTCTGTAACTTCTGCCCATCTGTTGTTGTCTTTCATTTCATACTTGTCATCTGTTAATCCGTGCATTCTGTACTCCCTCGATAGGGTAGAAGATTTTGTCGTCTTGAGATTTGATGTTTGGATGGTATCGACTCTTTAAATCACTTTAGCAAGGAGTTCTATTTTCATGTGTTGTAGGATAATTTTTTTTTTATTATTCGGTCTTCAGAAAGTAACCTTGTTAAATCAATCTAATCATCTAGAGTTATAGCTTAGTTACCAGAGTCCTCTTACAAGATTTAATCAAAGTAATGAGTTAAAATTGATGTTGTTCGAGGACTTCTGAGTAGACCTATCTATCAAACAGGTGGGGGTTGAGTTCAGTTTATGTGGGCGGTTCAGAATATCGGTTTGGTCGAATATAAATCGGGTTATACGGATCACCAGTCGAATCAAGGTCTGAATACGAGTTAAGTCGAATATGATTGTGTCAAACACGGATCATGGGCTGGGCCGAGGTCAAAACAGGGGTAGAACTGGTCGTTTTGGGTTTCAAACCCTAACTTAACGGATCAGTTCAAGTTGTTTGGAGTCCTGGATCAAGATTTATGAGTCTTGACCTGAAAAAAGGGTTGGGTCGGGTCAAATATTGACAGGTCTACATTTGAGTGGAGTCCTACATTTAAGTGTATATTTAGAATCTTTGTACGGTGACAGGCAAAAGGCTCTGATGCTGCAGCTACAATGGGTGCCGAAGCCGCAGTCTATGCAGCAGAGGCATCTGACAGCAATGACCTCCTCGAGAAGGTCCTACCTGCTACCGTTTCTGATTATGTTGAATTTATTGTAGCACATATTACTGCAGGTCGGTAAACTTCCATCTTTTGACTTAATCCTTTGTGCGAGCATCATCTTCTTAAAAGTGAAATCTTTTCAGGATCAAATTACCGCTTCACATCACGGCAACTGTTGTTGCTTGGTGCATTGCTTGATTTCTCTGATGCAACAATCAGGAAGATTGGTAGCAAGTTTGTGTATGATCTTCTGCGTATAGTGCCTGAATTTGAAACCGATAGTGATGGAACCGAGCTTGTCATAGGAGATGGCATAAATCTTGGGGGTGACCGAGACTGGGCCGATGCAGTAGCTGCGCTGGCAAAGAAAGTTCATGCTGCTGATGGAGAGTTTGAAGAAGTTACTCTCCGAGTTGTAGAAGAACTTGCTACACCTTGCAGGGAAAGAACTGCAGTTTTCACTGAGTGGTTGCACTGCCTAGCTGTTATTGGTTTTGTATTGGAAAATACAAAATCCTTATTTTCATTAAGAGGGAAGGCCATTGACCCTACAGAATTACTGAACTCCTTGCTACTTCCAGGGGTATGAAATTCTTCAAAGTCCATATAAGATATACGTCACACACTTTGCTATGTCTCTTTATCCCTGATCTACATACTCTCGTTCCACTTTTCTCATTACTCTTTGGCTAGGTGACTTAAGTTTTATGTATACAGCTAAAGCATGCTAACTTGGTCGTGCAACGAGCTGCGATCAGATGTCTTGGCCTTTATGGATTGCTGGGAAGAAAGCCAGATGAAGATGTGGTGAAGCAATTAGTATGTTCTTTCGCCAAAGCCCCCTCTCCGATTGGCCTTCTTGCTGGCAAGGCTCTAGTGGACCTTGTTATGTGGCACGGCCCTCAAGAAGTTGACGCAGTTTTAGGGTCAAATTTTTATTCACAAGCTGACGTTAGTGGACTATTGTGCCATAAAGTTGACGGTAATGTTGGGATACTTGATCTTTTATACGCTGGACTTGAAAATGATTTATTTGAGAAACCAGTGGACTTTGAGGGCAATGAATCAGTACAAGCTGCTCTTGGGGAGGGTTTTGCCAAGATACTTCTCTTGAGTGAGAATTATCCTAGCTTGCCTAGTTTCCTTCATTCGTTGATCTTGGCGAAATTGATTGCTCTGTATTTCAGCCTGGAAAACAACAAGCTTCAAAGGTAGACTGCAATGAGCTGTTTGATGAAATACGAGCCTTTTTTAGTTCTGATTTCTCAGGTACATTTAGTTTTTTTTTCTTTCTTCTGATTGTCCTTTTTCCTTCTCTGTTAACAGGTTAAAGCAATGTTTATCGGTGTTTTTTGAGCATTACTCATCATTGTCTGCCAATCATAAGGCAAGTGAATACTTTCTAGCATATTCGATATTGTAGACACCCACAAATATCTTGATCTCGTGTTCAGTAAAACTTTTAAGTTCATTAGATGGTAAACTAACCAACTTCACATTCTGTTTCAACTTCAGAAACATCTTTCAAGAGCCTTTATTCCAGTTATGCAAGCAATGTGGCCTGGAATTTATGGGACAAATGGCAGATCTACTACCATGATATCCAATATGCGTAAACGTGCAGTTCAAGCCTCTCTCTTTATGTTGCAGATGGTTCAATCACCTGAATATAGAAATGAGGTTACAAGTCATTCAAACGATCAGCCAGATTCAGAGAACAGTACCGGTTCTGTAGAGCACTCTGATGATTTTGAAACCAGAGAAGAGGGTCTTGCTATACGCATAGCAATTGAGGTCATTTTCCTTTGGCCATGAAAAAGTATCACTAACTTAAACAGCTTCTCCTTTTCGATAAATGACACTTAGAGATGATGGTTCTTTCTTAGAATAAACAATGTCTTTCATTCTTTATATAATGAAAACGGGTAGTTGTCATCTAACGTAGTGCACTTCTAGAAATTACTTAATAAATTTTTTATTTTATTGTTTAAATACTCTTCCTTCAGTCCAACAATGATCTTCCGTCAAGGAGTTAGCATCTAGCAAAAGTTGTCTGATTTTGCTGTCATCTCTAATTCTGTTTCTCTCTTTCTGTTTCTTTGTGAAGATCCTGAAGTTTCCTTCAAAGAAAAAGCCGGCTGAAAAGTCATACATCTCAGCACTATGCAAGACCATGGTTTTACTTAATTTTCGAGCATCAGAACAAGGAGCAATCAAATTAATGAGGCTTCTTATGAATCCTGTCCTTGAATCTGTGTCATATGAGAAAGAGCTGGTAAAAGAGCTTGCTAGCAAGGCTAAAAACTTGAAGTCATTGGATATAAATCCAGAGGAGGAGCTATCAAGAGACCAAGCTAATCACATTCTTGGTAAAACTCTTCCCTAATGCTTGTATTATGCCTCTCGTACACTCAAAATATGGAATTCAGTTCCCAGGAATTTTAATAGCGTTATAAGTTTGGTTTTGCATATCCCTGTGAGACTATTGATAGTTTCTTTCAGTATCTTGGTGTTGAAGACAAAAATAACTTAGTGGTGGTACATTCTAAGGAGTAAGGAGTGACCTTAAAACAGAAAGGAAACAGTTTTATCAAAAACAATTAGTTGCATACTAAAGTTTCTAATAGCCATAGCATTGTATGTTGCGGGTTTATATTGGTCAAAGTTTATAACATTTGATCCTTAGAGTGGCTGAGCATATGTTTGGGTGTTTCTCTGCTTTAAATATTGATTGCCTCTAAGGTCATTAGTAATCAATGCCTGCATGTTGTGGATCATTCTTGGGGCTTTCCTGCAAACCTCTTCCTGTACATTTACTGTCACTCATTACTTTACGTGAATGTTAGCAGAGAGGTTGGGTTTGGACTATAATATTGACGAAGGACAAGGACAAGGACAAAGACATTCAAGTGAAATACCACCCACCCCAGCATCACGTGCCAGGCAACCAGCTCGTTCAAGAAGACGTGCTAAGAGCGAAGAAAGCTCCTCTGATGAAGAAGAATCACCGGTTTCGGTTGTTCCTGCAGTTGTTATGTCTCACACACGTTCTCAGAGAGCTAGTAAGACGGCAGCATTGACAAAGATGACTACTAGTAAAGCTGTAAAAGCTTCTTTTGTCGGTGATATTGAAGAGGAAGAGGAAGAGGAAGAGGACTCGCATGTAACATCTGAAGACGAATCTGATGACTCTGACTCGGATTCAGCTCAGTGATTCATTTGTAGTTTAATTTTGCTCATTTCTGGGTGTATAAATTATGAAATAAAAAATTGAATCATGTGAGGCTGCTGTACGAATACAAACTGTTAGAATTTCTAATTCCTAACCCAGTAAAACATCCAGGGAAAAATGTTCTTCTCTATGGGAAAAAAAAAAATGATTTGTAACCAAGCACTCTGAAAATGATTTGTGTGCCATGTACTCTGTATTCTCAAAAATTATCGTCACTAGTTTTCCAACTTTATTTCTGCAATAAAATAATTCGGTTGTCTTCTTTCATCTACCTAATTGTAAAGTTCTTGGTTTGTTCACTTTTTACTTTTTCTAGTGTTGTCATTGCCCGAAATCTTGTATCCTACTCTACAACTACATGGAATACTCGTTTTACTATTTTCTTTTTCTTGTTAGTAACAATAGGTTAGACCCCGTGCATTAAGTCGTATTTTATTTCTACTAAATTAGATATATAATAGTGGTATCTCATTAGTTGTTCTTTTTTCTCATCATTTTATTTTGTTTTGAGAAATAAAAAGTTAAAACTGAAATAATTAAAAGAATTTAGTAGCATGTTGAAATATATTTTTGAAAATAATATTTTTTTTATACCGCAAAGTTCATGATTCCAATTTATAAATTTTCTCAATTTTTTTTCTCGAAAGTAATTAAAACGGTTTATAATTTTGTTTCAATTAGTCTTGCTTGTGACGGATATATCCGTCACAAGGTTGCGACGGGTCGGACGATACCATTTAAATGGTAAATGGATAGACAAGGGGTACTGTGCAGCCAGAGTAGTCACTGACTGAGAAGACTTTTGGAGTAAAAAAATATTAAATACCCTCCATTTTCCAATGCTGATTATTTACCACAAAATTGAAATGCCCACTTTGAACCTAATTCTATTCATTATCTTTTACCAATCCCTTTTCATCTCCTCTACTTCTCTCACCTCTTTCAAAATTCTCTGAGAAATCTCTTCATCTTTCTCATTTGGATTCTTCATACACATCAAACAAAATACAAAACATTATCATAAAAAATGGTAACAAAACGACAACCAGTTAAGAAAAACACAAGAGCCAGAAAGGCGGGTGATGATGTCGGTGGAGGCATGTCTTTTTCATTTATTATCTTTTAATTTTTTTGGTTTATGGTTTTGATTATCGTTCTATGGTTTAATAATGGAGACTTACAAATAATCTATGTGGACATATAATAAATAATGGTGGTTTGATAATGGTGGTTTTATTATATTTAAGGTCATTAATTGGGTTATTTGTTGTTGTTTGTTAAATTTGGTTGTTGTTTGTTTTTCCAGTACATAAATACATTCATTTCTTGCACATTTAATTTTTTTAGTAAAAGCATTTTATTTACCATCGTTATTCTCATTATTTGATAATATTTTAAATAATGTTATATTTTCTTTGTGATTTTGAGTTAAAATTTAAACAATGTCTGCTTGATACTTTTGTTTGATTAAATGTTTACTTGATATGTTATTAGTTTTGTTGAGTATGTTATCATTTATTGATCTCACTTATTGATATATATTGATATGTTAACATTTTATTGGATATATTATCATTTTTGGGTATTAAATCGAAACATTGTATTAATATGTTACCAGTTTTGTTGGATATGTTATCATTTAATGATCTCAGTTATTGATATATATTGATTAGATGTTATCACTTTGTTGATTATGTTACCAATTTGGTTGGATATGAAATATATTTCTTTGTTTGAAATTGTAATTGATTTATGTTTGTTATATGTTATCATATTTGTTAGATATGTTATCAGTTTTGTTTGATATGTTATCATTTTTGTCCAAAATTTAGCAAGAGGTGCACTTGAGCAGTAGTAAAGAAAGGGGCAACAAGTAAAAGGGGATTACGACAAGGGCATTAGTGAAGGAAAGTGGGGGCAAGACTAGGTGATAGCGAGTGAAATTGTTCATATTACGTAGTTCGGTTTTGTGGTTTGTTGAATAATAATTTTCTTTTATGTTTGTGCTTGGTAATATTGATAGGATTGGGCAGCATTTTGTATTCATGTCGTTTAACACTAATATATTACAATATGTTTGTGTATAATAATAATGTTACCATTTAAGTCATAATTTGTAACCATTTTATAAAATGTATAACAATATGTAACCATATTAAAATAATGATATATATGAATACAAATGGTGACATGAGAGTATGTGTTTGAAATGTTATCATCTTAGTCAGAAGATGTAACCATTTTACAAAATGTTTTACAATATGTAACAATATTAGTGATAATTTTAACATATTAGTAAGGGAATGTAACCATTGTACAATATGTTTGATTAGAATTGAAAGAATCTTGAATAGGTAACAGATTGTACACTTTGGAACATTACTTAACATATATACAATGCCATAACTAATTCCCTTTTTAATGGTAACATATTGAAAAAATATATATAAACATAATTTGTAAAATACACTACCACAAATAATACACAAAGAATAACAGCTTGTTTACATATTTATCTACTATGTTACCAATTTCAATATGGTAACAGTTTGTGCAAAAATGATTACATTACTTAACATATACAATGTCATAAGTAATATATTGATTTAAATGGTAATATAGTGAAAATAAGTGCCCCAAAACCTGAAACACGAGTCACAGTTTTACAAACAACTTATTTGATAACAATTTTAACACAACCATCAAACATGCCCAAAAAAAGTGCCCCAAAACATCAAACTATTGTTTCTTGGCACGACCTCCACCTTTTTCAACATCACCCCACGGTCTTTTGACCTCTTCTTATTGTCATGTGTATGGAGCGTTGGTCGTTGTACTTAAGATCCTCTGTGGCAGGCTCAGGTTCAGTTGTGGACTCATTTGGACAGGAAATATCGAAATATACATTGTGTCACCACGTCAAGAGAACAATGTTACCATAATACAACTGGAAGAAATGGTCACAAACAATTGATAATTGGTTACATTTTATAATACTTCACAACTTTACTAAACAGTTCACCATGTTGATAGTTTAACTTTATATGTTAACATCCTCACTAATATGTTCATTAATAATAATCAATAAAACTAAGTTATATCCACAAGTAGTAACAAATGTATCATTTGTGACAGAATATGGACCCATTTCAGTTTAGCAACATTTTCAAAGAAGTTGGTCACAAAATATATTTCACGAATATACTTCACAAGTATAAATTGTCACCGCATCGATATAATATGTTACCATATATACATGAGTCAAAACAGTCACAAACAGTTGATAATTGGCCACATTTTACAGTACTGCATAACTTTCCTAAGTCGGTCACCATGTTGATAGTTAAATTCTACTCCCTCCTAGTCTTTATTTTCTTCCCTTTGTTTGTGGGCATGGGTATTAAGGCGAGGAATAAAATAAGAGTAAAAAAGTTGGGTGGGGTTTGGTGATAGGAGAGAGGTATGAATAATTAGGAGTTAAATAAGTAATTATGGTGCCAAAACATTAACGAAAGTAATAAAATATGGGTAAAAGGGTTGAGTGGGGTTTGGTGATAGGAGAGAGAGATGAATAAAATAAGAGTAAAAGTTTCCAAAATAAGAAAGGGGAAGAAAATCCGAATAATCCGTTTAAAGAAATAGGGAAGAAAATAGTGAATAGGAGGGAGTATATGTTACCATTCCGAGTTATACGTTCATTAGTACATTCTCTCTATATACCAAGAGAATAAAACTTTCCAAAATTTTTCCTCCAAAAGGCATCAAGCTAAAGAAGGAAACAAAAATACTTCTTTCTGTAAATTATTATCAATTATTATCATTTCATCAAAATATTATTTTTTAATCAAACAATAATATTTTCTTTAAAATCTAAATTATAAAATTTAAATTAAAATAAGATAAATTCACTATAATTTTATGAACTGTAAATTTCTAAATTTTTATTATGTATTATTATATATTAGAGAATGATTGGACACATTTTGTATAAAACAAAACATTAAACTGATATTATTAGCTTCATCACAGAAAAAATCATTTAACAAAATTTGAGAAATATTATTATTTGTAATCATTAGTTTTATGTTAAAGAAAAAAATCATTAAAACATATTTTATAACTTTACTAAATTCTCTTGATTAGTTCATCTATAGCTCATTTTTTTCTCATATCGAAATACACTGAGGTATATGACAACACAAATATGACAAATTAATGACTTATCAATTTAAAATACTTAAATAATAACTAAAAACAAAACCTCTATATGCCGTATATGACAAATATGAAAAATTAATGACTTATCAATTTAAAATATTTAAATAATAACTAAAAACAAAACCTCTATATATACTGCAAATATGCGGGATCTACACTAGTTCAATTTAATTACTTACCATTGCAGTAAGAGGATACATTGACCACGCCTAACCAACGTGTTTCATACTTTTCAACATATCAACTATATGTTACCACACAACAACGTTGCACACACAAATAAGGATATAATAACCACACTTAGTACATACAAACAAAGATAAAATGGAAACATCTTATTCATGCAAAAAAGTGTATTCAACAATAATTTACCAAAAAAAAAGAATAATTCACAAAACAAAAAAACAATCAGATTATATGGCTTCTTCTAGTTACATAATATATTATAAATTTATCAAATATACAAAGAATATCCCAAAAAAATCGTTTCCATAACAAGTTTAGCAAACAAAAAATCTTTAATTTTTACCAAATCCCAAAGCTGGAAAAGAACAATTAAAACCCATAATTTACTAAACATTCTTAATTAGGAAAAAAAATCAAAAACAAAAGAATGTTAAACCGTATTTATTTGATGCCTTTTTCTACTTACATAATATTTGTTGGTAGATCTTCATAATATTACAAAGAATGCACAAGTATTGTTTTTGGCAATGAATTTTTTTAGATTTTTTGATAGATCTTCAAATTATATTTTTTTAGGGTTATTTCATGAGAATAATCCAACCTATGCCGCTTCTTCTCATATTAATTCAATCTATGTTTTAATCCATATTAATCTCACCTATAAACCCATTCTTCTCACAATACATTGGGTAACCGACTTACTGATCAGGTCACACTTTAAAAAATAAAAAATAAAAATAATAATAACCTTTTTAACTCTTCCCTTCATCCCCTTCATCCTCATCACCAATCACCAAACACCAAACACCAAACACCAATAAGGCAATAACCACCTTTAAAGTCTCACCTCAGCGGCCACCACTGTAACCTTCTCTCGCCACTCATGACTGTTAATTGTAGTATAATTTTAATTGTATGAGAAATTAGGGTTTGATTTGGGGATTTGGAAATTGGGGGAAATTAGCTCAATTGGCTTTGAAATTAGCCTTCAATCCTTGTTGTTGTACCCAAACTCCACGGTTGATATTCATGTAGGTTTTTCTGAAATCAGTTTGGTGTGATATTCTTTTGTATGGTATTTAACTTGTTTAATAAAATTGCGTAGGTGAAACTTTGGTTTGATAATTTATAAGCCTGTTAACTATGGCAGATAAGCAGACCGAGTTAAGCGAGAAGAACAAGTTTGAACAAGGTATGTGTAGTGTTGTCTGGGAAATCCATAATTATATTTATATGCGCATCCGTACACGTTTCGCGGTTTAATGGTGTTTGACCTTTGTTGCATATTTGTAGTATGCGGCTTTTATAGAAATCCATTGAAGAACAAAAACATCCAGAAAAGGACTATTGGTTATCGAGGAAGGAGGTAAGGGAGTGAAGGGATGGAGAATTAATGAAGAACGATAAATGAAGATCATGTAATTAGACTATTTGATTAGGATTTTTCTGGATTTTGATAAAATTTAGGTTTTGTTTTTAATTTGGGGAAAGTATTGATTTGGGAAGATGAAGATTGACGAACAATGGGAGGAAAAGGAATCAGAAAGGACAGAAAATAAAATAAAAATAAAAATAGATCCTACAAAGTCACCTGTTGGGAAACCTATAATATCAGGTAAATTATGGGATCAGTTTAATACAAGTTAAATGATGTCAAAGTTTGGATTTTTCTCAGTTAAACATTAGGTTGGATTAATATGAGAAGAGGGACCTCAGTTTGGATTATTCTCATGAAAAAGATAAAAAAGTTGACAAAGAATAGAAGAGAGAAAATGTGGAAAAGAAGAAAGAGAAGATGTATGGAAACTCTAAATTTGAAAAGAATAAGAAAAGAGAATTAAATAATGGTAAGAGTACAATATAAATGCCCCACTTAGCCACCTATCATCTCAACTTGACGCCCATATGATTATTCTACCGGTACCACATTCATCTAATATGGTATATATTCAACCCGTCGCAAACTTGTGACGGGTATCACCACAAATGAGAATTTGTGATTTTGTTTTATACATAGTATGAGTCAAGTCATTCTCAAATAATAGAAACAAAAAATCAATATATATATATATATATATATATATATATATATATATATATATATATATATATATATATATATATATATATATATATATAGAATCGGGATCCCGTGCGAACTGAATTACGGTGCGAACTTGTATAGAGGGGTCATTTTTTATATTATCCACAACATTCCCGTAATCTTACCAAACACCAAACCAACATTTTTACCTAATACCAACCCAATCATGCATTACCTTTCCTCCACCTTCACCAGCCACCACCCTCCAGAAATCGGCCACCACGACGGCGGCTATCCCGACGCCGACCACCCTGATCCACCCCAACGCCGACTACCCACGCACCTTTGACGCTGTCGTGTGTTCATTAACCTCCCCCGTACTGATCTTAACCTGCCGCCGCCGACTAAGCAGATCAATGCCGGATTTTACCGACGTCGCCCCCCATTCTCTCTCCTCGAATTCCGACCATCAACCACCGCTGAGATCTTAGTTCAACTTTTTCAGATCTATGATTTAGATGCCGAGCTTAGAGTACACAACCATTGCTCCTTCATCAGATCTCGCTCGTCGACGATGCTTCTTTTCATCCCGTCTTCGTCCCTCTCTCTTTCCCGCAGATTTAATCGCCATCGCTTGTATTCGCTTGTTGCCGGCAACAGTAACATTGAATAAGAACATTTTTCGGCTCCATATTTATGGAGTATGTCGCTGCAACAGTTACTTTGTTGAAATATTACTTTGTTTTTTGTAGATATAACAATTAAATCGAGTTAAGTAAAACTGAATCGTGACTGATTCCGGCATAGGGTTGGACTATAGTTGTCGTTGGTCAGTACGGTAGGTGGTCTAGTGGGCCGCGTGGTGATATGGTGATGATGGCGAGGGGAAACGGGTCGGAGGTAAGTTTCAGTGAGGGACTGGTTGTGTAAGGGTCGTGTTGTGGGGTCGTTGTGATGTTGATATGATTGGGTCTGGTGTTGTCGTGGTCGTAGGGGCGGTGATGTGGCCGGGTTCATTGGCGGTGGTCTGCTGGTGTGGTGATGGCGATGGCGGTGGTCAGGTTTTGGTCGGTGGTGGATATCGCCGACGACATCTGATCGTTGGGTCACCGTTGTGGGGCGGAGTGGTTGGATATGAAGGTGAGTAGGTGACTAGTGTGGTGTTATTTTGGTGGTAATAACGGTGGTCAGTGTGGTGTTTGTGGGCGTTGTCTACCTTATAGTACTAATATGATTTGTGTACCGTGGTGGTGTTGGCAGTAGGTTCAAGTGGTTGTCGAGGCTGAGGTGGTGGTGGTGGTGGTGGTGGAAGAGGTGGCGTGATTGTGTTGTTGGCGGTAGTGGTGGTGGCGGTATTGGTGGTGGCAGACGTGGTTGTGGCGGTGGTGGTAGTGGATACACATATTACCACCCCAGATACATACGGTATAGCTACTAGAGACATGTGGTATTACTACTAGATACATGTGTATCCGGTAGTATAACCATGTGTATCCGGTAGTATGAACTTGTGTATCCAGAAGTATTATAATGAGTATCTGAGAAGTATTATACTGCGTATAACCATGTGTATCCGGGGTTGATAAAATGTGTATCTGGCTTTAGTACCATGTGTACCCGCAAAAATTAGTGTTAAAAAAGTGTAAAAGTGTGTATCTACTTATATTATAAATGTATCTGAATAAAAAAGTGTATATGGTAAGTTAATAAGATGTATCTGGAAAAAAAAAAAAGTATAACTAAGCTAGTTCGTATGGTTCGCACCGTAACTCGCCTCGTACACAACCCGCCCATATATATATATATATATATATATATATATATATATATATATATATATATATATATATATATATATATAGAGAGAGAGAGAGAGAGAGAGAGAGAGAGAGAGAGAGAGAGAGAGAGAGAGAGAGAGAGAGAGAGAGAGAGAGAGAGAGAGAGGCAAGTTCAAATGAGTCCACCTATATATTTGAGTCCATAAGTCCTAATCTAAGCCATTAGATCTTCTAAGATTGATGGTTGAGATTTGAGACTTCTAATCAATTTTTAAAATGAAACTTTAATGTTTTAAAAGTGAAACTTTAATCTGTGATAGCAAATTTAATTCTTTACGATTGAAACTTTAGTTTTTTAAAGTCATTTTGTAAATAAAAAATTAAATTTATGTATTTTTAAATATAACTTTAATGTTTTACGAGTGAAACTTTAATGCTTAAAAGTGAAACTTTAATTTTTTTAGGCCATTTTTAATATAAAAATTTGAATTTATGAAATGATGTGATTGTGATTAATATTAATTTAATTTAACTGATTTTTGAATGTAACTTTAATATTATACGAGTTCAACTTTAATGCTTAAAAGTTAAACTTTAATTTTTTAGGCTATTTTAATAAAAAAAATTGAATTTATGTAATGATGTAATTGTGACTAAAATTTATTTAATTTCATTGATTTATGAATGAAACTTTAATGTTAAACGAGTGGAACTTTAATGGTGACAAATGAAACTTTAATGTCAAACGAGTGATTTTACATTTTTTTAGGTCATTTTCATTTTAAATATTGAAATTTCACTAATTTATAGTGAGTAAATGGAACTTTAATGTTAAAAGAGTGAAACTTTAATGGCATAAGTTTGTAACTCTATTTGCTTAATGACTCATTTTATATATAAATTTTTTTATCTAACTTTAAGCTATATAATTGAAACTTTAATGGTAAATGTTTGAAACTTTAATGTTTAACTGTTTTCTACTGCTTATATGAACCACCACCGCTTTCACCTCTTCCACCATCAACTACCACCTTCACTTCCAAGAACACCACCACCGTGTCAGTCACACCTCACCCGAGCCACAACCACCACAACAACATCCCCCACCCAAACAAATCCAATCGGGAAAACACACGAAAACAAAAAAAAAAAAAACTGAAACAAAATCTGAATTTTTCATATACCAACACCTCCTTCTCTCCCCCCTCACGCCGCCCACCACCCGACCACACCACCACGCACACGCCACAAACCCTAGGGTTCAAGATCTGGAAAAAAAAATTGCAACCGCGGTTGAGGGACGACGGTGGCAACACACCACGACCACACAACCACAAAAAAAAAAATAAGAGAAAGGGGAAGCAGAGGCGGCAGATCTGAAGACAGAGGGAGACGCGGGGTGTTGGTTATGTCGGGGAGAGAGGGAGGTAGAGGGAGGCACACAACCACAAAAAAAAAAAAATTAGAGAAAGGGGAAGCAGGGGCGGTAGATCTGAAGACAGAGGGAGGAGCGGGATGGTGGTTGTGTCGGGGAGAGAGGGAGATAGAGGGAGGCACGGGGAGAGACAGAGGCAGCGGTGGTCGATGGCAGGTGAGATTTTCGAGATTTCGAAACAGAACAAAAAAAAAAAAGTAGGAGAGAGCGGCGGCGGCGTAGGTGGTGGCGGTGAGTTGTCGTGGTGGCGTCGTGGGCAGGTAGAGAGAAGTTGAGAGATTTGTGTTTGAGAGATATGAGAGGTAGAGAGAGAAGTTGAGAGATTGGTGTGATGACTGAAATGAAAAATTAGGGTTTTGAGTCTCTTTTATATCTCACCCTTTTATTTTGTTTTAATCTTAGCCTTTCATTTTGTAAGATCTAAGGGCTGAGATTTGGACTTACGGACTCACCTAAGAGGAGTGGACTCATTTGATCCTACTTCTATATATATATATATATATATATATATATATATATATATATATATATATATATAGAGGCAAGATCCGGTGAGTCCACCTATATTTTTGAGTCCCATGAGTCCACTTATGTATCACACGTTATACACAAGAATATCACTTGTTAATTTTTGAACTAAACAATAACAAGGACTAAGCTGTTAAATAATTGATTATTAGAACATGATAATGTTGTTAGAAACTCGCACGATTCAACAAACAAATCCACACAATAAATCAACAAAATGAGATTTGAATTATTGTATCAGCAGAATTGCTTACTAACCGGAAGCATCATATGCAAGCTTATTAACCGAGTTCTATAAAGCATGTTTTCGATGTCGTTTTGAATTATTGTATCAACATAACCGAAATGAGATTCAACTAAATAATAAAATTCTGAAAAAAAGTATTAGCAAACAAGAAATGATGTTAACAGTCAAAGCATAACAGCAGGAAAGAATCAAAACTAGTGGGAAGAAAACTGCTTACTTTTCTGCGCCTGCTGTGCACAGAAGTTTCTTCCAGATTCGAATATGACATTTTGATATATTTTCATCAGAACCAGGCTTTAAATTGCAGGACATCAATCTCAGTCAGACTCTTGAGAGATTGTAGGCTCCGCCACTCTAGGTCCTTATTGACATATAATAATCAAATACATAAGATCAAAGGATACAAAATAGAAGGATGGGACATCCAATATTGACAATATTATCCAGAAATTGACATTATTAACCAAAATGTTTTGTGATGACATGTCAAACGAGTTGGACAAAATGAGAAAATACGGTTTAGTTACAGAAATAGTCGTAAAAGGGATGGAACTCGAGTTACTCGACCACCCTCCAGTTACTTTTAGAATTCAAAGTGAGAGTTTTTGTTTCTTGACTAATTTCACTTTGGCGTTGTAAGTTTAATTCGCAAGTGGGAGCTAGTTTAGCAGATTGAGTCGAGTATAATTAAGCACTTGTGTTTTGGTAAAACATTGGTTTGCAGATGCTGATGTAATTCGCAACTGGCGTTGTATGTTTAATTCGCAACTGGGTATTAGATTCAGTAGTGTGATATTGTATAGTATTGTAATACCCAGGATATTTAAGAACTCTGTTGACCGACCTTGTTGACCAAACAGACCTTAGGGATGAATGGGTGAGGGATCAGGCTTGTAACATGAGCTTTATAGGTTGGTTTACTCGACCTAGTTGAGGCTACTCGGCCGAGTATCACCTATACTCGACCGAGTAGAGCCTACTCGGCCGAGTACTCCCGTACTCGACCGAGTATGGCTGCTGTCGACACATTAATATAAAATGTAAGTTCGCGAGATTCATTTCATTTTCCCATTTCCTCGACAGTTTCTCTTTCTCTAACCCTAGCCTATCTCCCTCTCCTATCACCCCATATCTTCACACTCTAATGTATATAGCCTAACTCTCCACCATGGGAAGGACGGGATTCGCTAGGGAAGGATGACGTGTGTGGTGGCCGTCTATGTCACCGCCGATGCGTACTGTTAGGTAAGTCTCTGCCTTGTGTTCTTTTGGGTGATTCTTTGAGTATAGTTGTGTAATAGGAGGTGGTTATCATTGTTAGGATGCCTATTGGAGTCCTGCGTGGCTGTGTATGGATGTCTTACATGCTTTACGACGAGGTAGGGTTTCCTACTCAGTTTTACTGTTAATTGTTATGGCATGATTGTTTCGTGATTATTGTTAACTGCTGATCATCGGAGTGTGGGCGTTGTGGTGACGGTGTTGGTGTGGAGAGGTTGTGACAGCTGTGATGCTGTGTGTTGTGATAGTGGTGGAGTCACTTGCGGGAGTGGCTTCACACCCTAGTTCGCCCTCCGTGGAACCCGCCACGGGAGGGGATGTGCAGATTAAGGGACATGGATTTGTTTTAGTCGCTCGTTGATGAGTTGGACTTGGTGGGATCGGCTGCGGTCACCCACTGGCGGCGTGGATTACCTGTTGCGATGGGTAATCTGGCAGGGCTACACACTTCGGTGTGTAGTCGGTTACTGTGTGAGATCGGGAGACCGGGGAGTGTGGATGATCAGCTAGTTACCTTATTGATTGCCTTATATTGTGTGAGTAATACTGACCCCGTTGTTGTTGTTTTGTAAAACCTGCGGTGATCCATTCGGGGATGGTGAGCAGTTGGCTTAGCAGGTACTGTTGATTGTGGCTGCTAGGATTGGAGGGATCGAGTCATCACGCTACCAGTCTAGAGATGCCATGTCATGAGTGTTGTAGTTGTATCTTTGGTGTAAGGAGTTTGTATTGAGTCACTTTGTATGGGATATGTTAATATTTATAATTGTTCTTTTATTGTCTAATTTGATCTACTTCCTCGAGAAACCGAGATGGTGACACCGTCATACACTGGGATGGTCCTTGTTAAGGCGTCCTGGTGTGCGGGGGGTGTTACAAAGTGGTATCAGAGCCGACGATTTTGGAACCTGAACCAATGAATTTAATGAATGTAGGGTGTCAACTAAAATGAACCTGGTGTATGTGCGTTGGGAGCCCCAGCCGATGCTAGATTTTGGGTGAGAAGGCGCCCTCATTTCAAAATCATGGCCCCATCGAAATTAAGCCAGACACGGGAAAAGGGTAGCTAGTGAGAGTCGTTGATTGCTTAATGATGATTGTTGTGTGCATCTATGTTTATGATAATATGTGTCAAGGTGTGTGGGAAAAGTTTAGAGTGGGTGATGGAATGTTTGCGATGTGCGACCAGAGGTAAGTTAATCAAATTGTTAAACGATGATTGCGTTGTGTAGTGATTGCTGCCTGGTAAATGTGGTTAAGGTGTATATCTTGTGAGTAGCGGAATATGTGATGATGTGTTATAGGAGCTAAACCATGTAGGTACAGTAATTAATTGCTAAGTATTCTAAAAGGTAGGGTGTAGTCGTTTCATAGCAAAGTGAGGAATGAAGGTAGGAATGATGATCGAATTGGTAGTGGATGAACAAAATACGTGTTGATATATGTTTATGTGGTAGAAATAAGCTCTAATAGTGATGAGCCAGTTGCCTGAAACTCCGAACGATGTTATTTATTTTGCAGGAATAATGAAATTTATGATTTCCTCTTCACTTTTGGAAACTCGACCGAGTAGAGTATTGTACTCGACCGAGTAGACCATACTCGACCGAGTATAAAGCTACTCGACCGAGTGTCCGTTTGGTGAAATTTATAATCGCTACTGTCCTTGAAAACTCGACCGAGCAAGGGGATACTCGACCGAGTAGTCGACACTCGGCCGAGTATGCCCAACACTCGACCGAGTATTGCTGTAGCGGGACTTACACGGGTTATACAAAAACCCTATTTTCGTCCCATTCTTTCTTATTTCTGCCTCCCATCTTCACATCTCCTTCTCTCTAAAACTCCATAACCTTCCTTTCTCAAGCTTTTGGGGTCAATCCTTGGTGATTAATTCATTCTCCCTTGCTATAAACCAATCTAAGGTAAGGTTTTAAGTTGATTTCTCTCTTTATTTTCAAAGTTGTGGTATAATTTCGGCTATACTTCCAATTTTCTTTGTGAGCATCTGAAATCGAGTATTCATCTTACTAATTCTTGGATTTAATCGTATATAAACCTCGTGTATACCCTTGTTTAAGCAATTTCATGGTTTAAAAGTTGATTTCCATATCCTAGGGTTGCTAAGAACGAAACCCTCTTTGTTTGATGTTTATCCTTTGGTTTGAGACAACTTAAAGCTTCTAATCATATAATTTGTAAGGTATTTGGTGATTTTCCGATAAAACTTGTCTTAAAAGATCGTTTCAAAATCTCTATACAATTGAAAACAGTCCGTCTTTTGCTATAAGAGTTGTTGTGTCAATCCCCTGTTAAAACTTGTTCTTTTGCAGTATGATGAATACCAGAGGCTTACCCAGCAAAAGAACGCATGGTAATGTTCAGCTTGAGACGGGCCAGTCCAGCCGTGAACCTGTAGTTCCACCGGTGGAAGCACATCCATCGGTAATATTCTCTGACTTCAATCACCGTAAGGCTTTTGTGGCCCTTATGCGTCGTCCATTCCGCCCCACCCGCTGTATTAATCCTGGAATTCTTGAGACTTTAGGGATTAAAGAGGACATATTTCACATCTTTAGGATTCTGGTTATGGAGGGGTTATATCACCTGAGGAAGAAATCCTACCCCCACTTGACTTTAGAGTTTTTGAGCTCCTATGTTTATGACAAAAAGGGAAAGACCGTCTCCTTTCGTCTCATGAATGAGGATCATGAGCTTACCCTAGACCAATGTTGTCAGGATCGGGATTCTACTTTGGATCGATGGGGAGGGTAGGATCGAATCGGTAGAATCGGATCGTAGAATCGCAAGATTCTACAAACTCACTAAATATAATTTTTTATTTGGTAAAAACATATAATTGAAAATCAAAACACTTATTTATTAATATTTATTCATAAAATATTGGTAATTAATGATTTTAGTATTATTTTATGAACAACTTACACGAAACTTGGGTTTTACGGTGTCATTATATAAAAATATATATTAATTTTTTTTATTATGGAATCGGATCGTAGGATCGCAAAATCGTAGGATCGTATTATGATCCCATCTCTAGATATTTTCAAATTAATAGGATCGTAAGATTCTACAACTATGATAGAATCGTAGGATCCAGGATCGGTCAAGCATTTTTGGATCGTAAAATCGTAGAATCGTTGGATCGAATCGCGATTCTGACAACAATGCCCTAGACGATTTTGCTGACCATTTGGGTCTAGAGGCCGAAGGGGAGGGGTACCTTAGTGATGTGGCCAAGAACAGCGGTGCACCTCTTTACCTTCCATACTTGACTGGCCGACCTACTCCTAGCGCTAGTTCCATGCTAATTAATGATGTTCAGCATGTTGTTCTCCGTATGTTCTTGAGGATGTTGACCTGCCTGTTGTATGCGAGGGATGACGTGAGTAAGCGTAATTCTCACGAGGTCATGTTGCTTATGTCTTATCTTAACCTACACCGTCAGAAACCGTTCTACTACAGTGCTCCAGGGGTAGTGTGCTCTAGTCTTGAGCGCATGGCACAGTCCGATACCCGACACATTGCTTGCGGGGCCATAGTGACCCGCCTAGCTCAGCGCCTAAAAGATTTTGAGGCCCTACCTCCTAAAGGGAATGAGTATGTAGTGATTGTGCCTACCATGGACGCTCAGTACTGGTGTCAGAACAGATGGTTGAGGAAGATGGATGACGGGTCTTATGCCTGGAGGGTGAGGGGATCTATATAGATGGTGCTTCCAGACCCAGCCCATCTCCCTGTGGTTGACCATCTGGCTGAGTGGGAGCCTTGTGCTATTCCTAGGCCTGCGCCCCAGACCTACCTGATTGACCCCAGGATCCTCTTGGACTTACCTGAGCCTGTCACCGTGCCTGAGGGGCAGCAGCAGGCACCTCCCCCACCTCAAGAGCGCCGTAGGGTGAGGCAGTCTAGGGAAGACCCGGTTGTTCCTGAGCCCTCTTACTCCGCCCCTGACTTCTACCCTTACCAGTACTCGCCCTACCCCACAGTGCATGACCCCTGATGCGGTACCGAGTGACTGGGCCGAGCGGATCTCCACTACTTTGGTGCTCCGCAACATGCATGAGATGGCCATTAACCAGGGCATAGGGACACAGCTAGCACAGCCTGTCGGGTGGAGGGGACCGGGAGTGGACACGGGTGTATTCCACAGCTACGGAGTTGACCCGGGTTAGTGGAGACCTCCGGAGGAGACTGAGTTTGGCTGCCTTGCGGGACCGTGGGGAGCCAACTCTGGCAGTCAGCTAGGAGGAGATTCATCAGCAGCAGCAGGTTTTCCAGGTGTGGGCAGTTCAGGCGCAGGTACTTCTGGCGCAGGTGATGATGATGACATGGAGGAGGGTCCTCGTTATTGACCTTGTGTTGTTAGATTGCTTGGAGTGGCTTCTTTGATGTTGGATTTATTTCTTTTGTGTTGGACTTATTACTTTTATGTTGGATGTTTACTTTCGGGATTTATTAGTTACTATGGATGACTGTACTTGGCCTTAAGGCCGTTACCTTTCTTTTGGCTTAACTGTGGATCTCGTGGAATCGGTTATATTCCGTATTGTAGTAGTATGTTTCGATGCAGGTAACACAGGATGTTGGTTTGCAATTGTTGGCTCTCTGCCTATTACAACTCGACTGAGTATAGACAATACTCGACCGAGTAGGACTTACTCGGCCGAGTATCACCTATACTCGACCGAGTAGAGCCTACTCGGCCGAGTAACCATTCATATTCGGCCGAATTTTACTGTTATAGGGATTTTTGTGATGGTGTACTTATTAACTGTCAGATGTATGTGGTTGTCTACATGTTAAAGTGGGTGGGTGTTTCATAGTATCATTTAGCGTAAACGGTCTACGTTGGTATGCATGTACTTGGGGTAGTATATCGATTCATGAAGGTTAGACATTTTGTCACGGTCAACATGAAGGATCTTAACTTGGTCATAGTACTAGAGGAGTTCTTATTTTAGTGTGGAATACTAAAACATAGTAAGAACGTGTCATAACTGCCCCGAGTCTATACATTTTCATGTTGATGATTCAATGCAATCTATCGTAACTTCCCTGTTTGGTTACAGTTATAAACGGCCAACTGGATAAATGAACCTGGTGGTCGGTACATGTCTAACGTAAAGGCTAACGAACAAAGTGTGATCATTTGTTAACATCACCGCTGGTCTATATAGAATATTTAATTGCTGTCACATTCTGTTGCTATGAGTCGCAATCGTGTAATGTCATAGAGTAAGCTTTGTAAAAGTAAGTAAGGTTATTTATAGTTGTGGGTAATGTCACAGATGGGACGTATGTGTTGGTTCGCGGTACGGAAAGTGTTTAGCGGTGAACTTCGGGGACGAAGTTCCTTTAAGAGGGGAAGAGTAATGTCGCGGAGATAAATTTTTAATTATGTCTATAATATTTGGAATCACGTGTATATTATGTATGTTAGTATTTGGAATTGCATTTATGTTTCCTTGAAGTTGTATCCATAGTGTACCCAAGCGATATGAATGTTATACTTTGTACCTATGTTATACTGTGTATGGATGTATGGAGGTGTATGGATGTATGGAGGTGCGGTTGGGTATTGTTTTGGTAGTTGTGTATGGTTGCTAATTGTTGTATTGCTTTTAACAAGAGAGTGCGGATGAATTCATTAATTTCCGTAAGTTATGTGTAATAGTTAGTGATTGGTATTGCTTGGAGGAATAGCTGTGGTAGATAATTGTTGCATGAGTAGTGTGGTGTGGCGGTAGTGTCAGAACGGTTTGAGGCTGTGCACCTTTAGGAAGGTGGAGGGTGTCACAGTGTGTGACCCTGAGGTGAGCGGAGTGTGGACTGAACTTCGGGGATGAAGTTCTTTTTAAGGGGGGAAGACTGTAATACCCAGGATATTTAAGAACTCTGTTGACCGACCTTGTTGACCAAATAGACCTTAGGGATGAATGGGTGAGGGATCAGGCTTGTAACATGAGCTTTATAGGTTGGTTTACTCGACCTAGTTGAGGCTACTTGGCCAAGTATCACCTATATTCGACCGAGTAGAGCCTACTCGGCCGAGTACTCCCGTACTCGACCGAGTATGGCTGCTGTCGACACGTTAATATAAAATGTAAGTTCGCGAGATTCATTTCATTTTCCCATTTCCTCGACAATTTCTCTTTCTCTAACCCTAGCCTATCTCCCTCTCCTATCACCCCATCTGTTCACACTCTAATATATATAGCCTAACTGTAACACCCCCATACTCCAAGTGCCTTACCAGGACCACTCAGGTATAAGGATGCCACCATCTCGGTTACCCGAGGCATGATATTCATAAGACAATAACGAAACAACTTTAAAAGTAAATAAAGTTTAAAGTGATTACATAGCAAATCCAAACTGATAAAAAGAAACACAAGATTCTCAGACGGTCTACTGCTAAAACTATCAAAGCTATAAAACATCGTCTGACATAGCGGAAGACTTTTAACTGCCACGTGATGACTCATCCCAGCTATCCCATACGCGTCTCAATACCTGCTCAATATCTGCTCACCATCCCCGAATGGATCACCGCAGGTTTACAAAACAACACCGGGGTCAGTACTAATCACACAATTCAATATATACTAACAATACGATAAACAGACAGACTTAAGCATCACACACACACAATCACGCCAAATCCAATCATCTCAATCATCGACGTCCATCCCTTTGGACCCCCCGCGATGGGGGACCGCAGCCGTACCCACCAAATCCCCGCTCCACATAGTGAGCGATAACCCTGTCTATTAATGTGCACATCCCTTATGTGGCGGGTTCCACAGAAGGCGAAACTAGGGCGTGAAGCCACTCCCGCAAGTGACACCACTCAGCCGAGGCCACGCCTCGCGAACCATCAACAACGATCACAACCACAATCACAATACAATTACTATATCAAACAACCAAACACAATACATCGACCAATATCCCATTATGGGACTAATACGAGTAGGAAATCCTACACGTAAGCACACAATCGACGGTCTCTCTTCTTTGAATCAAAAAGCTTCTTCTATGATCCCTCCTCCTATCATACAACACATAAAGGCTACCAAATCACATACTACACATAAAACCCCCAAATCTCTAAATTAGGGTTTAACCAAATCAAAGGAAAGACAATAAAAAGGGTACATAGATCTTACCCTCGACGCAAGGAACTCAACGGTATAATCAACGCTAAGAACTGACCTTCCAAACTCCGGTTATTGCTAATAATGCGATTAGGATGAAGAACTTGCTTGCTTTCTCTCTTAAACAGTAATTTAGGTTTTGTAAAAGTGATTTAGAATAATGACGACAAAGCTTATATACCTTAATCGCATAATTAACAAAACCCGAGAAAACTCCCCGTAAAACCGGCTACTCGATCGAGTACCCGAGGTACTCGATCGAGTACCCCCTTACTCGATCGAGTGCCCCAGCTACTCGAACGAGTACCCAACAGGTCAGAAACTTTTCTAAAACGCAACTTACCCTTACTCGACAGAGTAAGGCCTACTCGATAGAGTACCCCAAGACTTATAAATACGGAGTATTACAGTCTTCCCTCCTTAAAAGGAACTTCGTCCCCGAAGTTCAAACCACTACTAAACAAAGGTACTCCCATAACATTCCCGACTCAACAACCACAACAAAATTCAACATAAAACATGTTACCAACCCAACTCATCCCGACAAACATCCCGACACAACATATAAAAGGGGTATAAAACTCTTAAAAACTGTTCGCGGCTTTGTATGGGAGAAGATGTGGGAG